>NC_142934.1:86824940-86837440 GCF_046866305.1 Octopus bimaculoides | reverse complement strand
GGAGAAACGATTATTATAGCGGGCATGTTTCGTGCAGAACCAGTCTCACTTTCTTGTACTTCAAACTTGTATTGGTCTAACAAGTACCATGACCCAGTAGTTCTCAGGATGCTGGATATATAGAGAGTTAACTTCTCTTAAATGAACAGACAAAGAGCTGAATGGTCTTCTCTGCCCTGGATCCGTGGCTGTGTCAATGAGAGACCTTCTTCCGAAGACAATTCGCTGACATGCTAATTAACCCATGGCTGGGAACCTAGATGCTATTACTCTGGGCCAAAGTAGTCCCGTGAACAATAGTGGCAAAGAGGTGGTTCAACACCACACAAAACCCTGGAAGTTCCAAATCAAGGCCACCACCACTGATTGAATTTTAAAGTCATACCAGCACATGTATGAACAATGAATTCTAAAGACTTGTTCTCGCTGCTCTCACTTTTCCTCTTCACGTAGATATTGTATGTAAAGATAAGCTGTTTACATCTCATTGCTACGTAATATCGGTTAGGGGAAAAAACAACATATTTAGGAGCAGGCGTGGGTGTGTGGGAAGAAGTCTGTTTCTTAACTACACGGCTCCAGTTTCAGTCACACTGCGTGGCACCTTGGGCAAGTATCTTTTGCTATAGACTCTAGCCGACCAAAGTTTGTGAGCGGATTTTGTAGACGGAAATTCAAACAATCTGTTGTGTGTGTGTGTGTGTGTGTGTGTGTGTGTGTGTGTGTGTGTGTGTGTGTGCGTGCGTGCGTGTGTGTGTATGTATGCATATCTATATATGTATATATATCTAATATATATATACATATGTATATATATATATATATATATATATATATATATATATAGCAATAAGAAAATGGAGGGGAATATGTGATACTCATCAACTTGCAGACATATATATATATACATATATCATGTGTGTGTATGTGTGTGTGAGTGTGTATATGTGTGTGTATGTGTGCGTGTGTGTGTATGTTTTGTCTGTGTTTGTCCTCCACCACCGACTGACAACCGGTTTTGGTGTGTTTACCGTTCACATAACTTAGCAGTACGACAAAGGAATCCAATAGAATAAATACCACACTTAAAAAGAAATACTGGGGTCAGTTCGTTCGACTATACCCTACAAGTCGGTGTCTCAGCATGGCCGCAGTCTAATGAGTGAAACAAGTAAGCGATACAACTTAAATCTTGTATCTAGTCTGTAGCTTTGTAGGACGTTGAAACAAAACCCTGTTCACGCACGTGTGAATATATTTATCGAAGAAGGTGCCAAGAAGGCGTCAATGAGAACACTTGGTAGGAATTTAAAGGCGGCGGAATTTTCTTCGGTGATTATGACATGCAAAGAAATATGATGAGGAGGACATGAAATGGATTGGTGTTAATGAGGTTTGAAGAAATGCGAGGATTTTTTGTAGCTATAATAACAACGGCGATGATGGTGCAATGATGATGATGAATATGATGATGATGATGGTGGTGGTGGTGGGGGTGGTGATGGTGATGGCGATGATGAGGATGATGATGATGGTGGTGGTGACGATGATGATGGTGGTGGTGGTGGTGATGATGATGATGATGATGATGATGATGATGATGATGATGATGATGATGATAATGATGGCGGTGGTGGTGGTGGTGATGTAGTGACGGTGATGGTGGTCGTCATGGTGGTGCTGATGGTGAGGAGGAGGGGGATGAGGAGTGTAAATGCGGGTGGACAATGATGATGACGACGACGATGTTGAAGACAACAATGACGACGACTTTTGAGGATGACGGTGACGATAGTGATGACGATGAAGTTGATGATGATGACAATGATGGTGATGAAAGTTGTCTGTGATATTAGATATAACAGTTGAATATTCTTTAAATTAATCAACCATTTTCAATCTGGAAAGATCACATTAAATAAATTGCTTCAATTATTGGCACAAGGACGACAAATTTGGGGCGAAGAGAAGGAGGAAAATCGAGTAAATCGATCCCACTGCTGAACGGAAATGTCGATTTCGGTTGACTATGAACTCAGAACGTCAAAAAACCAGAAGAAATGCCGCAGAGCATTTTGTCCGACGCATTTACGATTTTGCCATCTCGTTGCCTTAACAGAAATTGCAATAAAAAACTTCAAGCAATTGGCGGCGCATCGGCAGAGTGATTAGAATGTCGGATAAACTAACTTCAGGGTATTTCAATCCGCCAATCTGCTGTCGTGTGTCAAATGTTTAGTAAAAGCAACAACTGCTAGAGCGGTTTAAGTTGTGTGTCAAATTCCCACCGAGGTCAACTTATCAGGGTCGATAAAGAGGTACCGACCCAAGGCAGAGAAGGTACGTAGCTTAGTAGTTAGAGTGTTCGGTTCGCGATCGTAAGGTCACGAGTTCGATTCCAGGGCGACGCGTTGTGTCCTTGAGCAAGACACTTCATTTCACGTTGCTCCAGTCCACTCAACTGGCAAAACTGAATAGGACCTGTATTTCAAAGGGTCATCTTTCTCAAACTCTGTGTCACAGTGAATTAACCAAAGAGCTACATTATGGGTATGCTTGGCTGTGGAGTGCTCAGCCATTTGCACGTCAATTTCCCGAGCAGGCTGTTCCGCTGATCGGAGCCCCCCCCCCCCCCCCCGTTGACATTAACGACGGAGTTCCAAGGTCACCCAAGGTAGTGAACTCGAAGAACCGTACAAATATCGACCTGGATATCTTGCGGCACTTACTCCGAGTTTTGGGGTTCTCAGTTCAAATTCAACCCTGGCCAAAGCAGTAGCGTAGTTATTAGGTGAGTGACGAGGCAGTCCGCTCTTATTGCATTTTTGAGTCTCCTGTAAGTTTTGTATACTCGGAGTACTCGGAGAAAGGGCGGGAAATGCAAGGGCTATCTCGAATGGCACACACTCTAGTTGCGTCACTGGACCTATATGACTAGTACACTTAATCCGTTAGCCGGATTAGTTCCATCCCGTGGCCATTTGTGTGTCTTTAGTGGAGTTCACTTTGTCGCAAACATTCGGAGCAGGTTCTGTCTTGAGCAGGATGTTTTCCTCTGCCTCTCACTCGTCTTGCAAGCCATGAATGGCATCTTTGTTACTGTTTTTGTTTTTGATTGGTACATATTACGAATGAGTGCTTAAGTTATTCACTTTGCAACCACGTGGTGTCGGATTCGGTCCCATTGCTTGGCATATTGGGCAAGTAACTTCTACTATTGCCTCGGACCGACCGTCTTATTGTGAGTGACTTGGGTGGATGGAAACCGTATGACGCCCCGTCTAGCATATATATATATATGTGTTATTTCTTTACTACCCACAAGGGGCTATACACAAAGAAGACAAACAAGGACAGACAAACAGATTAAGTCGATTATACCGACCCCAGTGCGTAACTGGTACTTATTTAATCGACCCCGAAAGGATGAAAGGCAAAGTCAACCTCGGCGGAATTTGAACTCAGAACGTAGCGGCACACGAAATACCGCTAAGCATTTCGCCCGGCGTGCTAACGTTTCTGCCAGCTCGCCTATATCTATCTATCTATCTATCTATATATATATATATATATATATATATATATATATATATCTGTGTGTGTGTGTGTGTGTGTGTGTGTGTGTGTGTGTGTGTGTGTGTGTGCGCGCTTTACAACCGGTGTTTACATGTTTATGTCCCCATAATTTAGAGATTAGGCAAACAAAAACGATAGAATAATTACCGGACTTAAAAATGAACACTAGGGCCGATTTGTTCCCAAAAACCCTTTAAGGTGGTGTCCTAGTGTGGCCGCAGTCCAAAGAGTAAAACAAGTACGGGAAAGTAAAAGAAACAGAAAACCTAGACAAACCTATCCAAACATGTCAGGCAGCCATTCTAGCAATCACTCAACGTGATAAATCACGATAAATCACGATAAATCATTAAGGCAGTCCGTAACTTTAAGTATTCGTCCTCTTATTTAACTAATGTAGCGACCAACTATTATGCAAATAATCCAGCCAATCAGAACACACACAAACTACTTGTGCAAACACTCCAGCCAATCAGAAGGCACACCAACTACTTGTGCAAACAACAAGCAACCCATACTCCAACCAGGCCACGTAGCTGCGAAAGAACTCTTCGGAAGCGACGTGCTTATCAATGAAATTAATTCAATTCCATGACATTACCGCCGGCAAAACTTTAAAGAAAAATGGCGTATAGCAAAAAAAGTAACTAAACAAATAGAAATAAAATAGAATTTGAAAAAAGACCCCAAAAACACTCTTTATACATTACATACATACATATAATTATATATATATATATATATATATATATATATATATATATATATATATATATATATATATATATATATATATATATATATATATATATATATTCGGTTTCACGAAATTGCATTTCGATTTAACGAAGTTATAAAATTATCCTCTGATATATATATATATATATATATATATGTGTGTGTGTGTGTGTGTGTGTGTGTGTGTGTGTGTCTGTGTGTGTGTGTGTGTGTGTGTGTGTGTGTGTGTATATATATGTATGTATACACACACACACATATATGCATATGTATATATATATGACTGAATTAATAGGAGGATTACAGACGATTAAATAAAATAATCATATGCATACACTTGCATCACCAATATATATATACATATATGCGTATACCTACACACTTACGTACATACGTATGAACATATATAGACATACACAAAATATATATATATACAACTATATGTATGCGTGTGCGAAGGCATATATATGTCTATGTGCATGTATGTGTATGTAAATGTACATGTATTTCCATATATGAATATGTGTTCCACAAAGTAATAAGAGAGAGAAAGTGGGGGGATGGTTTGGAAGAAAGACTAGTTCGGCTGGGTCACAATATGTAGGGGCCAATAACCAAAAGTGTGAATACATGAAGAATTTTACGAAGAAGTTTTACGGACGAGAAAGTTGGAAGAAAAAGAAATTAAGATAACGTAATGTTGAACATTTGATAAGCACAAGAAGAAGAAGAAGAAGAAGAAGAAGAAGAAGAAGAAGAAGAAGAAGAAGAAGAAGAAGAAGAAGAAGAAGAAGAAGAAGAAGAAGAAGAAGAAGAAGAAGAAGAAGAAGAAGAAGAAGAAGAAGAAGAAGAAGAATCGCTGAAAATATTAGAATTACAAGAATATGAACAGGAGAATGTCGATAAAAAAAAAAGTTTAACAGATTTTGAAGTTTTTCGTATAATGAATCGATGAATTGTTATGAGACGTAATGAAAAATGAAAGGAAGATAGGAAGGAGGGAGAGAAGGAGCGAGGGAAAGAGCGAAGACAGGAAAGAAAGAGAGACGTAAGGGAGGAAGGAATTAAATGAAGGAAGAAAGAAATAGTAGAAAGAATGGGAAGAAAGAAAGAAAGAAAGAAAGAAAAAAGAAAGGAAGAAGGAAGGAAGCAAGGAAAAAGGAGTGAAAGAAGGAAGACAGAAAGGAGGAAAAAGACATATATATATCGATAGTTATAGATATCGACAAACAGAGAGACAGGTAGACAGACATACAGACAGATAGATAAATAGATAGATAGATAGCAGGAAAGAGTGTAAGAAAGAAAGACAGAAAGGAAGAAGAAAGAAAGGAAACAGGAAGTCAGGAAGAAGGAAACTGAATGAAAAAAAGAAGATACAGTCATCTTCATACACTGGTTGCAATGGTTGGGGTTTGGTAGTCGCCTGCAGCCATGTTGACCTGGGAGTTATCAGGGTCGTTCTTCGATGTTTACAGTTCTTTAAAAGAAATATTTCCTCGCAAGAAAACCGATACATCATGCGTGTTGTCCGCACTCGTTGTACCCTTCTATATGCTGACATAGCCCTCGCTAACCTCCTTATCTGAGTGACCTGGTCTTACGAGTTGCACCAATAACTACGCTCGAGTGTAGGCATGGGAAGGCTGTTTCGACAAGCGTCGCATTAAATGTAACTTATCATCAGGCAGGCTGCACCTCGAAAATACCTTCAAGCTAAGTCGATTTTTTTTTTTTTTTTTGGTTAGTCGTGCTAGTCAGAAAGTTCCTCGGGCTGCAGATTGTTCATTGCTGCTCTAGTGCCTCAGTTCAGTGTTTACGAGAGTTGTTTAGAAGCTGAGGTTGACAGGTCGAGGTGTCGACCTCAAGCAATGTCCAATTATTCCGTATATCCAGCCTGAGTTGTATATTTTCTATTTTCATTAACTTGTTTCAGTCATTGGAATGCAGCCATGCCACAACACTGCCTCGAAGGGTTTGAACGAACAAATCCACCCCCGTACTTATTCTTTTTCAAGTCTGACACTTGTCCTGTCGGTCTCTTTTCACCAAACCACTGTTACGGGGACAAAATCAAACGTAGACCGGTTGTCAAGCGGTGGGGAACCAACAACCCCATAAAAATGGATACACACATACATGTATGTACGTACATATGTTTATATATACACATACATACATACATACAAACTCAATCATAAAGAATTGGATGTCCCAGTGCTATAGCCGAAGACATTTACGCAAGGTGGCATCGAACTCCAAACCACTCGGCTTTGCATAACTATTTTTCTGCTGTTGTGTGAATGTTCAGACAGGTGCAGTTTCTCTCCCAAAACCGCAGTGAGTGGAGCAATTTTAGGCCATTATTTTCAATCCTGCTTTCGACTGGGGGTGAGGAATGTGATCTTCAGATATAAACCTGCTGAGGTACACAACTGTTCTAGTAGGAGAATTTTGTATTTGAACCCCGACCCATTAACACAATCTGACTAAAAACTCCCAATGCATTCAAACCCGCTCCCGTTGCAAGACTCTCTCTCTCTCTCTCTTCTCCCCCATCTCTCTCTCTCTCTCTCTCTCTCTTCTCCCCCATCTCTCTGTCTCTGTCTCTCTCTCTGTCTCTGTCTCTCTCTCTCTGTCTCTGTCTCTGTCTGTCTCTCTCTCCCCTCTCTCTCTCTCTCTCTCTCTCTCTGCTGCAGCCTTTTAAAGGCACCAAATATGGAAGAAATTCGTTTTACTTTTACATTTGCCTCACCAACGTCTGCAGCAGCACCCCCCCCCCGCCACTATCTCTACTACTACTACTACTACTACTACCATCACCTCCCCACCATCACCACCTCCTCCACCATCACCACATCTACTACTATTACTTCTACCACCAACACTGCCACCATCGTCATTACTGTTACTACAGTCACCGACATGAGCACCATCTCTACTACCACGACTGCTGCTGTTGCTGCAACTACTGCTACTACTACTACTACTACTACTACTACTACTGCTACTACTACTACTATTACTGCTGCTGCTGCTGCTGCTGTAACTACTACTACTACTACTACTACTACTACTACTACTACTACTACTACTACTACTAGAGAATAACGACAAAGGGAAGCTGAGACAGTGCATCAATGTCATTTCTCACTGACAGTGTGTATAATTTGCAATAAACAGGAGCACGAGTATTTCGAAACAAATAAAAATTAGAGAAAGAAAACGAAAGGAAAGAAAACAATAAAGACATAGATAAATAAATAAATAAAACAGAAAGAGAGAGAGAGAGAGAGAGAGAGAGAGAGAGAGATAGAGAGAGAGAGAGAGAGAGAGAGAGAGAGAGAGAGAGAGAGAATGGAGGGAGGGAAGCAGGGAAGGAGAGAAATAGAGTGTTTCTCTCCTGGCCATACACTGCAATTAATTCAACAATGCTATGACAGACATCTGTCTGTCTGTCTGTCACTGTTGTGTCGCGATAATGAGAGAGCGATAAAGAGGGGAAAATCGAGGGAAAGAAAGATAGAAATTTAGTGTGAAAGACGGTGAAGGAGTTGGGAGAGAAGTCTTTCGTTTCTATGTTTCCTTTATTTTATTTCGTTATGTTTTAGTTTTGTTTTTAGTGAATATCTTTCATACAATTTCGACAATGTTGCAGCCATGACCCGTTATATTTTATTCATTTATTTTTCGTATTTATTAATTTCCCCCCCCCCCCCAGATTCTCTTGTTCCTGATCTACTGATCTCTGATCTCCCCTCCCAACATCTACACCAACTCTGACCCCGGTCACTGTCACCTTAAATATAATAACCATGGTCAAGGCCACAGTAACGGCTGCTACTTCACTGGCGGCTATCGTTACACGTAACCGTACAATATTATTATTTATGCCCGCGATCAAGGCGGCAAGCTGGCAGAATCGTCTGCGCGTTGAAAAATTCAGGCCAATAAGACAGCTTTCTTGGTCTCTCGATCTGTTAAAAATAGCAACCAAATCTTCCTCATACCGTCATATAAAAACGAAACATTGAATGGTATCCCTGTGACGTTTCAGCTGGAAAACTATTTGGTTATGGCTAAAACGGTTGATAAAATAAATTCCAGATAAGCATTTAGGCTTGATATTATCAGCTAACACTCAACCTTAAAATCCCAGTCCTTATGCCTATTTTAGAAGGCGTATTATAACCACGATTCAGGCGGTGAACTGGCAAAATCGGTACCACGTCAAGCGAAAATGCCTCGGAGCCTTTCTCCTAGCTCTTCACATTCCGATTTCAAATCCCGCCGAGGTGAATTTTAACTTTCATCCTTTCGGGGATTGATTAACTATTAATCAAGCATTAGAATAGATGTGATCGATTAATCCCAACTCCCTAATACATACATACATAACTACACACCAAATTGCAGTCTTGTATCTCTGTTGGAAACCAGCTTCCTCCTCAGTGGAAGATTTATAATAATTTAAAAAGAGAAGAGACATACAAACATACATACAATCTAATACGGATTTTCCAAATCCAAACTATTAGTGAAACAGTGAAGATTTTTACAAGATATTTAAAAAATTCTCCATCGGAGGTTCTTATTTGAATAGATGCGCACACTTGGGTGTATGTACCGACAGTCTAACCAATGCACAAACTTCACCACATATTAACAAGCACCGGAAACACTCTCAACTCTAAAAATCTTGTTTTGTTAGCGACCATCTTGAACTCTCTCAAGAAATTAAATTCAAAGAAGAATCATGCACAAAGGACTTCTACGCAGTTTTCTTCTAGCAAATCCACTCACAACGCACTCGGTAGCTTGGAGAGCTATAGTAGTAGATCCTAGCCCAAGGTGCCGCGCATTGGAACTGGACCTAAAGCTGTTAGTTTCTTGACCATACAGATATGCCCGCACCTATGATACGGATAAGGATGAAGAATTTTTTTAAGCCTAAAAGCAGTATCAAAATTACTCTCTGGAATCTTAAAATTTTTCCAAAAGGTAATAATTCTATGCTATTAAGTATCCTTCAGTGACACAAGTTTTCAACTATGCAATCGTGACTTAAATCCGTTTTGGACATGAATGTTGAGTAACGATCGCAAGAGTAAGTCCGCAAATGCAAGTGGCCAAAATGAGGTTCCTCTGAAGAATCTCAGGAGTAACGGTACGTAGCTCAGTGTTCAAAGAGTCTCTCCTGGTCGAGCTGGTAAATCTCTGCATTGTGACGTCACAACTCTAGTATTATGGACATGTGTGATTAGAACGTCGCAGGAACGAATCGTAAGAGCAAAATCTTCAAGCCGAGCCAAATGGCAGGTGAACCAAAGGGAGAGCAAGAACGAGATGATTTGAATAGGACCCATAGTCTCAGTTGGTCAAGTTTAGGAATCCAGCAGAAAATTATAATGACGGTTGTGTGTGATAGGACCCTAGGGAGGAAGTGCCTGCGGACTGCACCTCCACCACCCACCAAGAAATAATGGGCGGAGAAGATGGATGGTTGAATGGATGGCCTGATGGCTGGCTGGCTGGCTGGCTGGCTGGTAAGATAGATGGATGGATGAATGGACTGATTGATGAATGGGTGGATTGGTAGGTGGATGGTCGGTTAGATGGGCGGGTGGATGGGTGGGTGGATGGATGGATCTTTATCTTTTATATGTTTCAGTCACAAGGGTCCATACTGGAGACTTTTTAGTCGAATGAATCAACCCCAGTTTTAAAATTTTCTTTAAGCCTGGTACTTACACCATCGGTCTTTCTAAATTACAGGAACGTAAACACATGAACACCGGTTGTCAAGCGTGTCAAAGACACACACACATATACGAGTTGCTTCTTTCAGTTTCCGTCCGCCAAATCTAATCACGAGACCTTGGTCGGTCTGTGACTACAGTAGAAGACACTTGCCCACGGTATCACTGTGTGACACCGAACCCAGAACTATGTGGTTTGGAATCAAGCTTCTTATCCGGCGCCTGGATAAAGGGATGGATATTTGTAAGTTTATCTCGTCTTTGGTTCGCTCAGTAATTCGTGCTTACGCTTCTGTTATCATAATAAAACAACCGACAAAGAGAAAATTTAAAATACTGCTTTTAAACCTCATTAATTAAAGTTCAAATAACAATAAAAATGGGACATAACAATGGTATTTCATTTATTTATGAACTAATGATGAACAGATAGCAGAACTAAACATAGTCTTCTAAATTAGACTACTCCATTAGTAACTCACTAATTAACAAGTCTCCAATACAGATCGTTAAGTCTGATGTGGTAGAAAAAAAAAAGAGAAAACCATTCTCTTTTCTCTTTTTTTTCTCACAAAACACGCCTACTTCAATTTTTTTCTGAGCTTCAGATGAAAAAGAAAAATTACGAGGAAAACAGGAAAAAAAGAAAAAAAGAAAAGAAATAAAGGAAAAGAAATGTCTGTATGGTTAAGAAGCTTGGTTTGTAAACGCGTGGTTTCGATTTCAATATTATTGTGCGGCACCTGGCCCAAGTGCCTTTTTCTATATCCACGCGCCGATCAATATCTTGTAAGTGAATTTGGTTAACAGAAACTGTGTTGAAGCCCATCGTTTACGCACACACACACACACAACGCACGCCTTTGTTTCGCCCTCCCCATCGCTTGGCAACTGATGTTGGTTTGTTTACGTTCCCGTAACCTGGCGGTTCAGCAACAGATAACCAATAGATGAAGTATCAGACCTTAAAGAAAATTCGATCTGGTGTCGATTTGTTTGGCTAAGCCCTTCAAGGCAGTGCCTCCAGTATGGCCGCAGTCCAATAACTGAAATAAGTAAAAGATACCAATTCAGAAAGAGAAAATTTGACTCTTCGTGAATAATTCTACCCCATCTTGGGGGACTCTGATCTAGAACAATGACTAATTAAGATGCACCTATTCGTTCAACTAACAACCAGTTAGACATAAGACATGTTCTATCAGATTTAACTAGCAACAGCGTGATCATGGTCACCAATAAAAAATAGAAGTGGAGAGCCTAGAAGTAACAACTAAATATTCAAATATTTCCCAAATCTCACTCTATTGATTTGTCAGAGAAGCAGACACACACATCCCTCTACCATCAGATAAATGCATGTTCTGGTATGTAGGTAATGGTGGCTTACAACTGGCTGAAATTACATAACGTTTGCGCCATTTTTTATTGTTAATTTCTAAAGAGGGCGGTGAGCTGATAGTATCATTAACACTTCTGAGTAAATGCTTAGTGGCATTTCGTCTGATTTTACGGTCTGAGTTCAAATGCCACCGAGGTCGACTTTGTCTTTTATACTTTTTCGGGGGTCGATAAAAGAAGTACCAGACAATTACTGTAGCTGATATAGTCAACTCCCTGCTTCCGTTAAAAACTTCAGGTCCTGTGATAGAACTGAAAAAAAAACAAAAACATTATCAAAATGCTACTACCGTAATATCTAGACGACGACCACCACCACGAGGAGGAGGAGGAGGAGGAGGAGGAAGACTATGATTACTATTACTACCACCATTATAATGAGCACCACCGCTACCACCACCACCACCACCACCACCACCACCACCACCTCTGCTGTCACCGCAACGTCACGATTTCTGTTAATGTCAACTTCGCATCGTTACTCAGTCTCATACTTGTTTGTGAGGAGGAGGGGGTCTACAACCCAATCGAACGACATCCAACATCTTCCCCCACCGTCATCGTACTACAACAACAACTACTACTATTACTACTACTACTACTACTACTGCTTCTGCTACCACTGCTACTACTACCAATATCATAATTACCACAATCATCACCATCACTATCAGCATATCACCATCATCAGCATCACCACCAACACCACCACCACCACCACCACCACCATCGTTATCACCTTTACTGTATTCAATCAACGCGACTACCATCTTCATCACTACCACCACCACCACCATCATCATCATCATCATCAATATATCTACGACATATAGAAAGTTGCCCCCACTCCTCCGCATCACGTTTACTTTCGTAATCTCTGCTGTCCACCAAAGCCACCACCACCACCATCACGTCGATAAACTATCATCTCCACCACCACCACCACCACTACCACCACTACCGTTACTATACATCATACTGAGATATATAGCTAACGGCTATATAATAATATATGAAGCTACTGAT
>NC_142934.1:86802440-86817440 GCF_046866305.1 Octopus bimaculoides | reverse complement strand
ATGCTAGATTTCTTCAATGTGTTAAAGGATCCTTTAGTGACAAGGTTATTTATGCAAATAGAAATGAGGTTACACAGCCTCGTAACCTGTCATTATCTTTGACTATAAGAGCGTTAGCGCGTTAACTAAGATAGCGCAATTTACATATGAATTTTAACCATCTGCTTCAGATAACCTTCTGAACACTTTAATCTTTTGACTCTGCTGCCAAACGCGCATTTAAGACACGTCTAATAAATATTTTCCAGGGAATCGATTCGGTCTTCTGCCAATTCTTATCCTGATAATGAAGAATATATATGACATTTTATCTTTTATCTTTTGTTATTTCTTTCAGTCATTGGAGTGCGGTCACGCTGGAGCACTACCTTAGAGGGTTTTGTCCTCGAGCGAATTGATATTAATCTCATTCAGTCTCAGTGCTTTAGGTTTTTTATTTTTAAATTTCAAGTCTGCAACTTATTCTGTCGGGCCTGTTTCCTAAACCGCTAAGTTACGGAGACGTAAGCAAACCGACACTGGTTGCCAAACACAAACACAAAGAGAGACGCACATATACATACATACATACATACATACGTATGTATGTATGTATGTATATATATGTATGTATATATATATGTATGTGTGTGTGTGTGTGTATATATGTTTGTATGTATACATGTATATATATATATATGTATGTATACATCTATATATATATATATATGTATATATATATATATATATATATATATATATATATATATATATATATATGTATGTATACATGCATGTATATAATTGCGTGTGATTTGCATTGAGCTTGTCCCTTCCCTGCCGCTTGACAACCGCTGTCTGTTTGCTTGCGGGCCCCGTAACTTAGTGGTTCGACATAAGAGACTGATAGAACTACTACAGAGCTTAAGATCAAGCGTTGGGTCGATTTGTTCTGTTAAAACCGTTCAAGGTGTCATCCCAACATGGCAGCAGTCCACTGACAGAAGCAAGTGAAAGATAAAAGATTATAAAATGTCAGCGTTAAAATTGTTGTTGCGAGAACTTTACGGGTGGTTCTCAATCATTTTTTTTACCTACGGACCCCTCTGATTCCTCTGTTACTCAGGGGGGGGGGGGGGGGTAACCATCATAGCAATTCGGTGTTTCAAAAACCTAGTGTATTTATTTAATTGAATGAAAGTATTTAAAAAATATTTTATGTATTGTAGAAATATACCCTATTCATTGTATATAATTTTAACAACAAAGTCTTATTTGGGCTCCCGAATCATTACATTCCGAAAATTCTTTTCTACTCCAGGCACAAAGCCTGAAAATTTGGGGGAGGGGACCAGTCGATTAGATCGACCCCAGTACGCAACTGGTACTTAATTTATCGACCCTGAATAGATGAAAGGCAAAGTAGATCTCGGCGGAATTTGAACACAGAATGTAAATACGGAGGAAACACCGCCAAGCACTTCGACCGGCATGCTTACTTTTCTACCAGCTCGACGCTTTTTTACATTTCAAAATTTGTACAAGAAATGTATAAAAATTTGTGAAAAATATTTTGTGTATTGCAGAAATATTGCTAAATTATTGCACATAAATTTTAAATCCAAAAAATTTTATATGATACCCCAAGGGTCATTATGAACCCCGGTTGAGAATTACTGATTTCTACATTTCAAAACGCTGCTTGCCATGAAAGTGAAACAGTTCGTGTGTATAATCGAGCCAGAATAATCATAATATCAGACGGCATCCACATGGTACGGTAATTAATACTTTTGCTTGCCTCCTGTGGTTCGGGGAGTGCTCTTAGTCTAATGCTCGCAAACGCATCCATCTCACGATGTCAACAACCGGTTTTAATTTTTGGTTGCGTCACTAATGCATTTAGGGGAAAATGTGAACGTAGCATTTCACAACTGTCTCCCCTCCGTACTAACATACCAATGTTAGTAAGGTTAGTAGCCCTTGACAGGTAATTTTCCTTCCTGAAAGTTACACAATTGCATTCAAATTTGATGCGTAAGATACTGCTCATCTCAGACCCCACTCATATAATCCTTCCGTTGTTTCGTTTTAAATAGTTACTTTTTGCATAAAGTTAGTAATTAGGAGGGGAATGGGTAAGTCGATTATATCGCTCTTAGTCCTAACCTGGTACTTATCTTATGGCCCTCGAAAGATTTTAAGACAAAGTTGACCTCGGTGGCATTTGGACTCCTAACGTAAAGCTAGAAGAAATGCGGCTGAGCATTTTGTCCTGCTTCAACCAGCTCTCTGCCCTTTTGTACCCTTAAAATGTAGACCTATTACATTGCTAAAAGAGATGTGAAACAATAGACCCTATACTATTAATAATCAATCAGTCTATCAGAAATCAAGGGTACCGCTGAAAGAACTTTTCCCATTGGTCCATTCTTTCAAAGACCAAACATATTGTTAAATAACACATCGTTATTACCACTAACAACAACATCACAACAGATACCGAAATTAATAAAAAAAAGTCAATGATTCGTTATTTTTCTTCGCACTGTGTCCCTCTTTCGGGTTCGTATTCGCTTCAAATTAGCCCCTGTTACAAAAACAAGGAAAAAGGAAAGAAGAATACTTCAGTCTTCAGCGTTAAATTGATGCTGTATGAAATGATGTTTCGTTATACAATTTTGTATGAGATGTCCAACATCCGGGAAATCAAGTCTTTCGTCTACCTTGGTTTGAAAACAATGAAAAGCTGTGGGGAAACAGCAACAGCAACAGCAAAAATAATAGCAGATTCAACATATTAAACAGTGAAGCAAAAGAGTAACTTTCGACGTTTCGGACACGTTATTCTTTGTCAAGTTATAATGAATATAATGATAGAAGAAAAGAAAATCATTTGTTGTCAGGTGTAATATATATCACAGATAAAGAGCTTAATGCTAAGTATAAAAGACAAAGAAAATTGCAGGAAGTCTGTATATTTACGTAGGCTCTGGACTAAGTAGTAGAGAAAAGTTCAATAATGTATTCATTATCTTTACAAAATGCGTGTAGAAAGAGAGTTTTGATATTTCCTTATTGGTTCTTTATGTTTAGGACTTCGGAACAATGGTGTTCCTAAGTCCATTAACCTTGCTGCTAACAACAAAACGCAGCTAAAATGTACCACTATTAACATTTCATTTAGAAACTTGCATCGAGGTCTTGAAACGTTAATTTACTTAGGAACGCCATTGTTGCAACAAGATATAAAGGATTAATAAGGAAATATGAAAAACCATTTATAAAGAGATCAAACTAGAAGATTAAATGTGCGTATGCATGAATGTATGTATGTATGTATGTGTGTACGTACGTACGTATGTATGTATGTATGTACATATGTGTGTATGTATGTATGTATATATGTATGTATGTGTATGTATATATGTTTTATGTATGTATGTATGTATGTATGTATGTATGTAAGTAGGTAGGTAGATATGTATGTATGTATGTAGGTATACATGAATCTCTGGATGTATAAATGTATAAATGTATAAATGCATTTCTGCATGAATATATGTATCGATGTGTGTGTGTTTGCGTGTGTGTAAGAATGTATGTATGCATGTAATATGTATGTATATATGTGTGTATATACGTATGAATGTACGTATGAATGTATATATGTTTGTATGTGTACGTGTGTCTATGTATTCACATATGTATATACATACATGTGCATGAATGTATGCATGTGTATGCATGTATGCATATGTGTATCCATATATATATGTGGGGGAGGATTGTCTGCATGCATGTTTAGGGGAACAGAAATGAGGCAGTGAACAAATAAGATGGTTGAAAATGTTGATAGATAGATAGATAGATAGATACAGAAAGAGAGAGACAGACAGACAGACAGAAAGGGAGAGAGAGATAATGACCGATGCAATGGAAGAAAGAAAAAGAGAGACAGGAGTAAGTTCGTATCGCACCACTTTATCTATTAGTATAGTTTGTCTTTACTCCATGTTTGTGTAGGTGTGAGCCACAAAAGAGCAACAACATATTCTGTTCCAGCGAACAAGAGGAAAAAGACAGAGAAGGAAACGAAAAGGAGGAAGAGAAGGATGAATGGAAGCGATGGAGAAAAAACAAAAAACTACTTCTAAAAAAATGAAAGCGAAAAAAGAGAAAGAAAGAAGGATATAGATATTATTAACCTAAGGTTCCTGTAGGAATTTAATCTAATCTTATTAGAGAATAAAAAGAATTAGACAATAAGAATATCTTGTGTTTGGTTGTGAGGAGCTAGAATTAAGTGGAAAGGAAGAGTTGTCTTATCAACAATAAGGACTAGCGTGACAAAATGCGATGACAAGACGAACGGAAACAGAATGGCAGCAGAAACGTGATGTGGGAGGAGAGAGAGAGAGAGAGAGAGAGAGTTTGATGAAACGACAATATCTGAGGAATGAAAAATGCTCCGACCTCACCAACAGCAACAACAACAACAACAGCAACGGCAATGATCAAATACATTTGCAAGATACATAATGAAAGAAAGAAGGAAACATTTCTTGCATTTACAAACGTCGCAACCGTCGCCATTTTCTTCTTGTGACGGCCATTGTTGGTGTTTTGTTCGTTGTTGTTATTGTTTCTATCGTGTTTCCGCTGAAGCAGCTGCGATGGGTTTGCGGTGGCAGCCATTGTTGATTGTTTTGGTATTCTTATTCTTGTTGTTAATATCATTTGTTTATTGTACATATTTATTTGTTTCGTTTTTGCTTTTTCTGATATCGCGCAGTGGCAAAAATATGAGAGTACCGGACAAAATGCCTTACAGTTTTTAGTTAAGTCACTCTTATGTTCTTGTTTTAAATCTCATTGTAGTTAATCTAAATCATTTCTTGTTATTTTAAATGTTGAGGTTGTCTCCCCTCTTTCTCTTTTCTTACATTAGAGTTAAGCATTTAGAAATGACTATTCGGATCACTGTGACTGTAATTTTGATTCCATAATATTTCTTGATTTACCGCCCTAAACATGTCGGCATACATCTTTGCTATTACATTTTCTTCTAGCAGGGACAGTTCCGTAATATTTGTGGCCATTCCAAATTATTATGCTATTCATTGTTCTTTCACGAAGAAGCCATCTAAGTATAGTTCTCCAAATATCATATCAAACCTCATCAGAATAGTGAATTTTCAACATGTCTGCCGGCAGAACGTGATATTATTTATGAAGTTCAAAACATCCGAGCAGTTTGTACTGCTGAACAGTCATGTTATATTATTTTTCGCTAATGAGGTTAGTTAACGCTAAAACATGTTCGGAATTGTCACTATACTGTTAAAACTCTGAATCACTAACATTATATTCCATTTTAAATTAATTTTGATTAAAATTCCAATCATCTCTTCTCTGTCGTTTCACACCAGATTTAATCATTTAGATAATTAGTTTTCAGCACTGTGTTAACTTAATAAGAATTTATTAACTTACTACAAGTTTGCCATCGGCCACTTTATTATCAATTGTTTATCATGCAGGTGACCCTGTGTCACTTTTCTAGTCATCTTTTAAGTTTACAAGTTGTAAAATATGCTTCAGTGAATTAACTTTATGGCGTCTTGTTTCCATTTCTCTGGTCTCGTTCCAAATCAGAAATCAAGAGTATTCCACTTGCAATACTTAACATTATTTATGAGTAACTCTTATATATCTTAGTTATATCTACTGGTTCTTCAGTGTTTCTAACTCTTTTAGAGTTTCTGGCGTACAGACAATCTGATAAAAAGTTTCTTGTGCGCTTCGTATAAAATGTTAAGGAAAACATCTGATATAAAGTTAAATATTTAGTAAAACTACAGAAATATATCATATATTATTTATTTCTTTATTGCCCACTGGAGGAGGGGCTAAACATACATAGGACAAACACGGGGATTAAATCGATTAGATCGACCCCAGTGCGTAACTGGTACTTACCGTAAATCCTCGAATATAATCCGCATTTTTTCCCCAAAGTTTAAAGGTCAAAATCCCTAGTGCGTACTATAACGAGGTTCAAAATGAAAAATATTTCCTAAGCAATGTCCGAGTCTCTATTTGCTGTCCGGCAATGTTTATTCAGATGCATTTTGTGATGTCAGGCGCGAAAATACCTTAAGCTATATTTATTTTTCACTGACGTTATTAATGTTCTTTCTTTATTTTCTGCAAAGTGCACAAAAAAGCTACAAGTTTGCATTATGTTATATATACAATAATAATAATAAAGGACGTTACCGTATATATGTTTACAAACCAAGGACGTTATATAGACCTCCTTGACTCAAGTTAGAGAAGGGGTGCGTATTATACACATAGTTTAGGTTTTTCAGAGGTACACTCCCCTAAAAATCCCCTGCGTATTATACTCAAGAGTGGAATATACTCGAGGATTTACGGTATTTAATCGACCCCGGAAGGATGAAAGGCAAAGCCGACCGCGGCAGAATTTGAACCTAGAACGTAACAGCAGATAACGTTTCTGTCAGCTCACTGTCGTCTCGTTTTATTAATCCAACTTGTCTTTCAAAAAGCACAGTTTGCATTTAGATCGTAGTTTTAAAAGTCCTCGTCGCAGCGAGATACCCTTTCGGTGTATGAGTGCGTTGTGTCACATCCATTGAGAATCATTGAAATATGATTTTGTGTTGGTGATAAGCCTCAAATCGGTCCCCGTCTAAGCCATGAACAAAACAAATTTCCATCCGTAATCATGCTGTCTTTTATTTAAATAAACTAACCTTCCGTCAATTATGACGACGTGGGTTCCAGTTGATCCAATCAACGGAACAGCCTGCTCGAAAATTAACGTGCAAGTGGCCGAGGGCTCCACAAACAAGCATACTTTTAACGTAGTTCTCAGGGAGATTCAGTGTATTGCAGGATGTCACAAGGCTGGCTCTCTGTGACTCGTCTTTGCCAGCTGAGTTTGCCCTAAGAAACAACGCCCGCCGGGAATCGAACTCACCAACTTACAATCGTGAGTTGAATATCTTAACTGCTAAACCACGCACTTTCATTTTTATTTAAACATTGTGTATATTGGCCCACGATATCTAATGGATCCGTTTTTAACTCGATGGGGTGTGATTCATAGAAGATTTGGTCGTTAATTTTAGCCGGTGGAACGATCATGTAGCGGCACTTAACGTTGCCTCATGTTAAACGTTCGTTTTGGTATCTACGTAGAAGTAGGTCATATAAAATAGTTTAAAATTTATTTCAGGATTTTAAGATTACATTTTGAAGGAGATAATCTGATCTATAAATTTGAATAGGTGTTGGTGGCTGAAAAATGAAAAAAAAGTTCCGACAGATTTCGAAACCGGATCATTAAAGACAAATCTCAAATACCACAGTGTATTTATAATAGCAATTACGATATCAGTACTTTCATATATCCAAGCATGTATAAAATATTGATTGAGATCGATTAATAATTGTGCTGTATGGCTATAATCGGATCAATAAATTCTATGATGTCTTCGTAAATAAATACATAATTGAATCTACACACATACCTGAGCATCATAAACATCTTTGTGCACAAAATGTTTGATCATTGCTGAATACCTGTGGGACGATTTATATACATTATAAATGTAATAGATTATGAGATATAATGCATCTAATAAATTAGATTCTACACCCACGCCTCGGCAAAATAAAGTCAGTGGTCTTCGTGTTTCCTGATGAGAGATATCTATTAGCGAAGGTATTAGCGGAGTGAGTAAAAGAGGTTCAATCGAGGATCGGTTTTCAGGCAGCCTTTGCTTCAATTTGTATATACACAAACATTTCAAAAGTAAATAGACACTCCTTATTATCTCCATTTTTATCTGTGCAGATATCTTTTGGTGCTTCAAACTTGTTTATGCATTCTGTAGAAGGCATGTCTGCTAAACGCTATGATTGTGTATGTGTATATATATATGTATATATGTCTTTGTATGGGTATTCTGTTTGTGTGCGTGTGTGTGTGCTTATTTGTGTGTATGCGTGGGTTTTGCTGTTTGTATTGTCTCCTGTCACCGCTTGACAACCAGCGTTGGTTTATTTACATCCCAATAACTTAGTGGTTGTATGTAGTAAAAGTAATTTGCCAGTATAACGTGGCAGTCCTGGTTTAGGACGAATGTAATTTAGCCCCAGGTGACATCGTCTCCAGCTGACTACATGACACAATCTGTGCCCTTATATTTTCGAACAAGGGAATCTAATACCCCACTCAGCTCAAAACAATATCTGTGTATCTTGATTTCCGGTTGCTAGATTCTCTTGTTCGAAAATATAAGGACACAGATCGTGTCGTATAGACAGCTGGAAACGATGTCTCCTGGGGCTAAAGTACAGCAACATTCGTCCTAAACCAAGACTGTCTTGCTATATGGGCAAACAATCTTTACTCCAAAGTACTGTTGCTGAAAATCTCTCGTTGTAAGATTTACAAATAGTAATTTTCTAATTTATATATATATATATATATATATATATATATATATATATATATATATATATATATATATATATATATATATATATATATACATATATATATATATACATATATATATATATATATATATATATATATATATATATATATATATATATATATATATATATATACATATATATATATACATATGCATTATCTCTCTCTCTCTCTCTCTCTCTCTCTCTCTCTATATATATATATATATATATATATATATATATATATATATATATATATATATATATATATATATAAGAGGAAAAGAAAATGGCGATTAGGAAGTTAATAATCTTTTATTATTAACAACAAATCAATCATCCTCCCTTACAGCTGTTTCAATTTACACTCAGTGTTTAATTAATCATTAAATTCATATGTGCCCTAAGCATAATATCTCCAGAGGGTAAAATATATCATCGGATGTTTTATATATATGTTTAGGGATACATTATTTTATACTGAATGATACCGATTATGATTTGTATTTTTATATGTGTATGGTTATGTGTGTAAGTGTGGATATTATTTTCCACCATTCATAGAAGAGGGCTGCTTTTTACTTGAAATTATGTAATGTTCATTACCGTCGTTTGCTTAGCTGCACCTATTAGCCAACCAAGATATACGTTGGATGTGAATTAGATTCTGTGTCGAACGAAAACTGCGACGGAGTAAGTATGAGGGGATCGTGCAGAAAGAAGAGAGGAGGAATATGGTGAGAAAATCAGAATAAAAGACTAAGAAATGAAGGAAGAATAATTGGCTCACGAACTGGGAAATACCGTTGCCTCTAGTATCCAGAGAAGAGTGAACGAATGCTATGAACGAATTCTATATAAATGTAAAGTTAACGACATTTAAAGGGCGACAGAGAACAAACAGCATAGGTATCAGCCATATTTTGTTTTCAGACAATCAACATCCTCATCATCACCATCATCATTATCATCATCATTATTCTTGTTATTATTAAGGTAAATGCGCAATGAAAAGAACCCGATACAATTTTTACAAATCGTATCACGTTCTTATTCTATATTTACCTTCGTCTAGTACGGCAATCTTCATCAATTATTATTGTTGTTGTTGGTGTTGTTGGTGTTGTTGTTGTTGTTGTTGTTATAATCATCATCATCATCATTATTATCGCTATCATTAGTTCTGCTAACTAATGAACTGCAGTCGTGTCTTTCCTGGTGGGCAGTGGAGGATAACTCGAGTTTAACAAATTAATGCAATGAATTTTGTGTGAAACTAATGTAAAAAACGGATATATATATATATATATATATATATATATATATATATATATATATATAAGTAAAAATTACATGACTGTTAGTTGAACGATTTATATATATATATATATATATATATATATATATATATATATATATATATATATATATATATTCATATATGTATGTATGTATATGAGTATGTATGTATGTATTAAAGAATAGATGCTCATGAAACAAGCTTTGGATATGTGCAAAAGAAATAGGATAGATAGAAATACTTAACAATGGCTACTGCAAGAAAAGTAATGAAAAAAAAAAAAGAAATGAAAAATATAAAGATGGAAAGCAAAGTAAAAAAACAAAAAGAAAAATGTGTACAGATGAGACTGGAAGATATTGGATTGGCTGACATCTCGGCGTGGAAGGTGAGAAAGTTACTTTATTACTGGAATTAAGACCGGCGTAGAAGTAAGAGTGTTTGCAGTGTCGGGGTATAGTTAAGTCTATGAGAACCGAGTGCAACGTGGTAAAATAAGGAAGCGAATGAAGGGAAAAGTATTTGGAGGAACGAATTTCGCTTTGACCAGTCTGGATTCTCTATTGTAACCGAGCTCTTTAATAGCGAAAATATTTCTGGCAACTTGGATTGCAAGTAAATATGTCAGGAAGAAGACATCCGCCATATCCGTCCTTGTGATTTCGTACGCACGTTTGCGTTTGAGTGCATACGTGTGCATGTGTATATGCATGCATGTGTGTGAGTGTGCGTACGTACGTATGTGTGTGTGTGTGTGTGTGTGTGTGTGTGTGTGTGTGTGTGTGTGTGTGTGTGTGTGTGTGTGTTTGTATCGTTTTATTCGTGTATTCATTTATATGTTTATTTTTATTATGTTTTATTTGTAAGCATGCGCGTCGTGAAAATTTTCCTAAATTAAATATCACACTCGACATATGGATTCTAGTATTGTTCTTGCTGTTTGTTGTTGCTATCATCATCATCATCACCATCATCACCATCATCATCATCATCATCATCATCATCATCATCCTCATCCTCCTCCTCCTCATCATCATCATCACCACCACCATCATCATCATCATCATCATCATCATCATCATCATCACCACCACCACCACCACCACCATCATCATCATCATCATCATCATCATCATCACCACCACTACCATCATCATCATCATCACCATCATCATCATCATCACCACCACTACCATCATCATCATCATCACCATCATCATCATCATCCCCATCATCATCCCCATCATCATCCCCATCATCATCATCATCATCATCATCATCATCATCATCATCACCATTATTATTATTATTATTATTATTATTATTATTATTATTATTATTATTATTATTAATCTAAATGTTTTAAGTGTGCTAGAGGTATTCTTAGAATCTTACGTAACATTTCATTCTTTGTTTTAAAATATTCACTCATAATTATAGCCGGAGGAATGTTGCTCTTTGTTTAAGTATGTGAATGAAAAGATGTTGTATGCTGAACTTATCCTCGTTATCTTACGTCATAATGCAAACCATGCGACTGAAGCAATAGAAACGGTTGAGCATCACGATAAATAATTAATAACGTGTCTTTCACTTGTTCCCGTCGTTGGACTACAACCAAGGTGGAGCACCGCCTTGAAGCGTTTTTATTTTAAGCTGAACCAGTCGACTTCAATACTTATTCTCAAATCTGCTGCATATTCTCTAGGTGTCCCCCTTTTTTTTTAAAGCCGCTAGAGTACAGGGACGAAAACAAACCAACAACGGTTGTGAAGGAGTGGGGTGATAAACTCAAAAACAAATACACGCATAGACACTAAGAATCCCACATATATATGCGGGTATGTATGTGTGTGTGTATGTGTGGATGTGTGTGTATGTGTGTGTGCATTCAACTTTATTTTCAAGCCACCCCCGTCCATAAAATAAATATTGAACATTTGTTCGTCCTGTGTCTCGCACATGACATACAGTACATATTTTCTCGAGGGTCTATGCATCGTATATGATATACATTTTTACAGCCACCGAGTAATTTGTGAATTATGAAAGAAAAGCTTTATATTACCCAGAACAAGGACTAACTAAAAGTCTGCAAATAAGCAAGGACGTTTTGGGAAAACGTATGAAAATACTTTCGAAAGGCAAAGGGTCTAAAAAATTCATTCGATCTGAGACGCCTTCTGCAGATTCTGGCCTGGTGCCATAGTCATTATTATTATTATTATAATCGGTTTCAATTCCAAGCTGGAATTTCTTCATGGTTTTGATTACAGCATAGATGACACCACGATATCATTTGGCTTCTATAAAAGTGTGTGGCCTTCGTTGAAGAAAGGAAAGAAAGATAAACGGTATTGCCAATTGAATATTGTGGAAATAAATCAGAAAACCTTGTGGCAGTTATGAAGTCGTGAGGATTGAAATTACCGGTGAAAACATTTGTCTAAAATTGCACATGACCTCATAGTATTTTCCGTCGCCGGATTCCGTGTGTCTACGATATCTAACTATGAATATATCAGCCAACAAAGAAGTCTCTACGTGGTCGACTGACCAATTAGAAAGAGTGGTTAAATCTTCCTCAAATTTTAGAAATAAAACGATATATTGTATAATGCCGTTCCAGATGCCCCATGTTTGGACAAAAAAAGACGAGATTACAGACGTAATGCATGTATTGGTAGGTCTTTTCGCCACATCAGAGCTGATATGTTGCTAAACAATAGCAACAGAATAAAACCTAATACAAGATTCCAGCCTACGAGTAATCTACTATATAGTCATTCCATTTGCTAGAAATAGTAGCCAAATCTTCAACTTACGTTCTATTGTCTTAAAACGAGAAGGGTATATTAAACAAAGTAGGCACTGACCAATTAAAATGTAAACGGGCAAGATATATCGAGGATGCAGTCTTTATCATCGATCTGCCATATAGGTGCTGATCTGGGTTTGAACAAAAACTGCAATAATAACAGAAACGAGAACAGCAATGGCTCCACTATATAAAGATTAAAGATATATTCTTGATTTCTTGTAACTGTGTTATTCTTCTGCAATAATTATATTCCAGTTTTCTAATCGAAGTGTCATTTAACTGGCCACCTCTGTTGACAGCTTTGAATTATCTTCTCCCTCCCATTTGTCATTCCTGCTTGACCACTCCTGTTTCTTTTACAATGCCAACATCTTTCTCACACATTTCCTCCCTCTACTATCCACTCTTCTCTCACAAGACGCAAAATTCGATTGTCACCGCCATTTTATTTTTGCACCAGATTTATCACCTGCTCATCACAGTTATTTATTCATAAATTTTACCAGAGTCTTCATTGCTGTAATTTCATCCCCTTCGTGGATTTCCCCAGTTTCCTACAGTCCATTAGCCACTCTACAAAACTCCTTAGACCTTTTCCCAATGTTCTTTCATTCTTTTACTTGTTTCAGTCATTTGACTGGAGCTATGCTGGAGCGCCGCTTTCAGTACTTATTCTATCGGGCGCTTTTGCCGAACCGCATCAGTTGTCAAGCGAAGTTGGGGGAACAAAGACAGACACACAAACAAACACACACACACACACACACACACACACACACACACACACACACACACACACACACACACACACACACACACACATATATATATATATATATATATATATATACGATGGGCTTCTTTCAGTTTCCGTCTACCAAATCCACTCACAAGGCTTCGGTCGGCCCGAGTCTATAGCAAAAGACACTTGCCCAAGATGCCACGCACAGGGACTGAACTGGGAGCCATATGGTTGGTAAGCAAGCTACATACCACACAGCCACTCCTGCGCCAATTTTTAGCAATTTTTTTTTTTTTTACATTCTTTACAGTCTGCATCTTTTAAAACAATTTTACACGCCTAGGAACATTTGTTACATATTTTACACTCCTATGTACTTTTTCTTACACATCCACACGCATATCAGTGGCCCCTTCCGCATTGTTCTCCCTTTCCCATTTGTATCACCTACAGCCTTAATCGCAAATTTGTATCCGCTCTGAACTCCTTACACCCTCATATTTACAACACCCGCCAAACAATTACACGCTCTTGCCAACACTACTCACCCCTACTAACCAACTCAAGTATACACCCATACTTACACACCTCTATACACATATATACACTGCATTAACACTCCCTTAGACTTCTGCTTACCCCTTAACCCATCCTTAACTCATCTACATAAAACCCACCCCCATTCCCACTTTCTTTCTAACATTTCACCCGCTTTCTTCTTTTCTCTCTTTCATCTCACAGCACCCACACACACGCACGCACACGTACACACACGCACATACACACGTACACACACATACACACACAAATGTATGCATGTATGTATGCAATCCTTTCTTTCTTCTGAAAAGGACGAATGTCCGAAACGTTAATGTATTTTCCGTTTCCATGACAACGTTCATCTGACAAGTCATTGAAGCTTTATTCATTTTGTGCTTTTTTGTAATTCATTACATTTTCCTCGTGTATTTATATACACACATCCCCACACACACACACACACACATACATACACACACATACATATGTGTGTATGTATATTTACAAACACACACATGCACACACGTATATCCAATTGAAAACCATTCTTCAGTTTATAAATAGTATCAATGAATATTTGTGTGCATGCGTACACATACTTACATACATGCATACATTCACACACACATATACATACACACACACATACATGTATGTATGTATGTATGTATGTATGTATGTATGCATGTATGTATATATCGGAGGCTCCCTTCGGTCATGACTGGCCATGGGATTGCACCTAGAAAGTTACCCTCCCAGGCACAAGTCCGGGCAAGGTTGTTTATGGAAGACCAGCAGTCGCCTCCCTTCTCCACGCCACCAGTGTTATCCAAGGGAAAGACAGGCACCAGTGACGTCGCAACTCATTTCTACAGCTGAGTGAACTGGAGCAACGTGAAATAAAGTATCTTGCTCAAGAACCCAACACGCAGCCCGGTCCGGGCTGTAGTACTACTACCACTACTACTGCTGCTGCTGCTACTACTACTACTACTACTGATGCTGCTGCTGCTGTTGCTACCACCACCACCACCACTACTACTACTACTACTACTACTACTACTACTACTACTACTACCACCATCACTGCGTCTGCCC
>NC_142934.1:86789940-86797440 GCF_046866305.1 Octopus bimaculoides | reverse complement strand
CACAAAGAAAGACAACTCTGTTCAACTCACTACTTCTCCAAAACCGATTCAGGAGATACGATTAGGAAATGAGTCTAAAATAAACCAGCGTTTGTACTAATGGCGATGCCCCAGCATGGCCACAGCCTCCGTCTGAAACAGATAAGATAATGATGGAATGTAGACAATATTCACAGTTCAAACTAAGAAAAGTCTTTCGTATTTTTACTGTTCCGTTTGCATATTGTATTTGTTATGTGCGTGTTAACTGGTTGATTTTCTTTTTTTCTTTTTTTTTCTGAAAACTAACTTTTCCAGATAGTCATATACGCAGTTACACACAAAACCAAGTACAACAATTTTATATGTTCGTATGTATGTATGCATGCATACATGTATGTATGTATGTATGTATGTATGTATGTATGTGTGTGTTTGTGTTTGTGTGCGTGGTGTATGCATAAATATTTATGCGTGGAATGCTTGTGTGTGTCTAAGTATCATGCTGTGGGGACATAAAGATAGGTTTTAAAAGACTAAGAAACGCCTAAAGGCAAATGAAGATTTTCATGTCTCTTGCTTTTGCATTAATCTTACAAACCATACACCACACATGTAACTGGAAACCCACTTTCTTTGACTAGTTCAAATTATGGTAAAGCAGTCAGTAACACCGTGGGAAGCCTTTTTGTGAGACATTACGTTACATCGCTTACTTCTTTTATGCTGGTATGTTGCAAACACCTAAATTACACGTTCAACCGGAAGTAAGGATTAATTTGAACATTTGCTGAAACCGGACCCAATTCGCCATTTCGTTTATTAGTAGGAAGGTGCATGTGTGCTTGCCTGCGGGTGAGGAGCCATTAAATGCCCTCACAATCTCGTTTTATGTATTATCGTTTCTATTTATGTTACGAATTTTTGTGTTCGATTCGATTAAGCTTTGTATGGAAGTGTCAGTCGGCTATCAACACCTATTAGTGAAATCCTGGTTTCTTTCTTAAAGTAGAATATTCAGTTATAATTTCCGTTTTTTGCCGTAAATTGTTGATGAAAGTGGTGATGTCATCGTGGTCGTCGTCATCATTGTTATTGCATTTCGTTGTCAGAAAAATTCGTTCACCCACACCTTTTTTTCTTTTTTTCTACATGGCACTCCATATCTCTCAAAGCAGGTAAAATTTATTCAGATTTCAAACGCGATAAACAAAAATTTCTGGAAGTAAAATAGAGCATCACAAAAAAAAGAACCATAAAACACTACGATGAAAAAATTTGTGTGTTAATTCAGTTAAGAAGAGAAAGGATTAAGATAAAATAACCGAATTTAGCTACCCAATAGATGTTGCTGTTGTTTAATAGATGTTGCTGTTGTTTAAGACAGTGGATTAGCAAAATGGCGTGAAATGAAATCCCTTCTCTACGTAAATATGATACCTTTGGTATCTAATACGCTGCTCCCTACCTGTCTCTCATTCAACCCTCAAATCTTTCACTTGCCGGCTCCAAGTGCCACACCCCGGTACACCACGTCTGAGACGGCGGTGTTGACAATGCGCCACTAGGCAGGCGGTGGAACTGCAGCAATGGTCACCGGCCAGGACGGAGGAATTTCAAGATGATCAACGACCATGTGTCCGAGACTGAAAGCGTCTCAAACTAAACCTCTTGCACTTCGTCGATCAGTCGACAGAGACAGCGCTACATACAGGCACTTTCCTAAATGTAAGTATTTGGGCTTCAGGTTAGCACCCTGTCCCCGAAGATAAAAACAAAATCATATGCTACGAAAACAGTTCAAAGTGTAAAAGCATGGCAGCAATTGGGCAGCGGTCGAGAGTAGATGCCTATGGAGTCCTGATGAAGTGATGTGATGGGATCGTGCGTCGCCCGACGCGGGACCAACAAAGTATATGGAAGTCTTCTGAAACCGATAAAATAAGGTGACATTACATAGCAGTAGACTAGTGGAATTGGTGAAGTGTTGTAGAAAATTCCTAAGACTATTTCCTTCGACTCATAGAATTCTGTGTTCAAATTTTGCCTGCTTTGCCGTTTATCTTTCCAGGAGGATAACGTTTAACATTAGGGGCCGGCGGTGAACTGAAGGAACTAAGCCCTGCTCTAGTTTCTCTACTTCTTTTACGTTCTAAGTTCCAGTCGTTCTGACGCCATGTTTGTCGTTCACTCCTTCGGACTAGTTTAACTAAAGCATCAATATAGACTTGTAGATTGGCAGAACTGTTGGAGCCTTCGATGAATACCTAACGGCATCTTATCGATTCTTTCTAGTTCTGATAACACCTGCGACATGCAATTTTGGTTTTAAATTCTGGTGGAGGAGTAAAATCGATTACTTCGACCCCAGTGCTCAACTAGTACTTATTTTATCGAGTGAGAAATAATGAAAAGCAAAGTCGACTTCGACGGAATTTGAACTCGGAACATAAAGATGGACGGAACGTCGCTAATTATTATATTATGCCCGATGTGCTAACGATTCTGCCAGCTAACTGCTTTCCTGTAACATACAGTATTACTGTAGTTTTACATGTGTATATGTGTGTATGTGTGTGTGATATAAACGTTTTTGTGGAATGTTAAAGTGTGAAAAGTGAAGTTACTTAAATATAAACGCGTTATTTTAGAAGTAACGAAAAGCAGATTTGCATAACAGCTGACACTGCACCAAACACATTCTTTGTTTTCATTTGATTAAGAATGTACCGTTACTCTTTGTAAAGATTCTGCATCTGATATATATAGTCTGCCGTGCGGTTCTGCCCATGCTAAAGAATTGTAAACAAAAATTAAAGTCTATGAGATTTTGTAAGGAATTTTAAGGTGTAATCCATGTATTGTTGAGGAAAAGGTACAGTGAACAATGTCTGTAAACACCAATAAGAGTATGGTCCTTTCATACACACTGTAAAATAATTGACTTGGTGGCAAATTATTTTAAATTATGTGAAATAAATGAAACTACACAAGATATATATATATATATATATATATATATATATATATATATATATATATATATATATATTGAGTCGAAACAAAGAACAAACATGAAAAAACAACGTGAGGATGTGGTACAAGTAATATGCATGTATGTATGTATATATGCATGTACGTATGTATATATATAATGCACACACATATGTATGTCTGTATATATGTGCATGTGATGCTATTGTTGTTGCAGTTAATTACAAAAGGACTTTGTACATTTCTTCCTCGGGATCTGCATCCTTTTTTTAGTCACCTATCGAAATTAAATATGTTAATTACAAAATAATATAAAAGAAAAGAAAATATAGCAAGATTGAAATAAAAGGGGGAAAATATAAACTTGTCTACGTTATCGAAAACGTTCAAAACAATGATTAAAAGTAAAGGAAAAACGACAACAGAAAATTACCCCGAAAATAAAATTAAGATGGCACTTGGAATGAACTTAAGTTGACACTTTCGATTTGGGTTGAAAGAACAAAAATAATTTTGAAAAAACAGGGAATGAAAATAATGATAATAATAATAATAATAATAATAATAATAATAATAGTAATAGTAATAGTAATAATAATAATAATAATAATAATAATAATAATAATAATAATGATGATGATGATGATGATGAGAAGAAGAAGAAGAAGAAGAAGAAGAAGAAGAAGAAGAAGAAGAAGAAGAATTACCTTCATAATGATCACCTCCACCGCTAACAACAAAAACAACAATATCTCCATCATCATCATCATCATCATCACCATCATCATCATCATCATCATTATTATTATTATTATTATTATTATTATTATTATTATTATTATTATTATTATTATTATTATTGTTGTTGTTGTTGTTATCATTATCATCAGTATTGCATTTTTGCTAAGTGTGTATTTGTCTTCTCGCTAAGTTTCGTTGCCACCTGGAAAGAGTCTTTTTTTTTTCTTGTTTTTTTCTTTTTCTTTTTTCTGCTAACGCTCAATCACGAGAGGTAATTGAATTATTGTCATTCTCTCCTTCCATACTGACTGTGACGTAGGTTAGCTAACTCTCTTAACATCACTCACTGAAAACTCTTCATCTACGACACACACACACACACACACCCAAACACACACTTATATATATTTACATACACACACGAACATATGCTTACATTCACATGCGCATAATACACGGGTACATACATACCCACATACATATACATACACAAGTATACATTTAAAACACACGCGTCTATACATAGAACCATAAAAACGCGCTCATACTCACACGCGTATACATCTAAATACACACATGTATACACAAGACACACATACACATTAATACATTCATTCGTTCATCCAATCAAGGATATACACATAAATACGCACATACATACACAAACACACAGAAACACACGCGCATACACACATGTTTATATACATGCCTACACGCATACAATCATCCATACATAAACACATGCGTACATACATCCATGCGCATACACATCTATAGATACAACGATACATTCTTACACACAAACACCGATACTTACATACAAGCACAGATTCATACATATACATACACACGCAAACGCATATGCATAAACACACGCATACACACACACACAGATATGTATAAACACACAGACATACACGACCCTACATACCGACATACATTAACATTATCACTACTCTCCTTCGATTCTCTTCTCCTCGACATTCTCGTGTATCCACCTCCACCCCCGCCGTTCGTTAATTACCATTCAATGACTTCACAAAATAATATGCAAATTAACAGTCGTCTGCCAAATGGATTAAGAAGATTAACAGTAAATACACATGGACCAAATTGTCAGAGATTGGACAGAAAGCTAGACAAGTTGAAGAACGTGGTACTACTACTACTACTACTACTACTACTACTACTTGTTATGATGTTGTATTGATGATGATGATGATGATGATGATAATGATGGGGATGTGATGCCACTAGTACTGGCATTAATAAATGACAAGCTTTCTTTGCCATTCCAATTTTAGAATATGTATTATTAAATGAGAGCAATAGCAACAGGGAACAACAGCAATAATAATAATAATAATAATAATAATAATAATAATAATAATAATAATAATAATAATAATAATAATGATGATAATAATATGCCCTGATGCAGTAACAGGCATTGGCTCTCATGGCTTCAAATCTTAACTGATTTGAACTGTTATCATGTACATTGTTTTGTCTTAGTATAAAAGATGGCCATCCTTATGCGATTGGCTGTTGGCGTTATGCGATTTGCTGTTGGTGGACATTGCTGCCATCTTTTGAGTTTCTTGCCATGATGTCGATTAATCTGAAACCCTGAAAACAGGAGGTGAAGTTGTATCTTGAAAACTTCCACCTTTATTCCACGTGGAATCGTTGCACGTAGCTATGCATATATGTAAAAATGCCAATATGCACCTATGTATGTATATATGCAAGCATGCATATAGACGCCTCAGATTTGTATAGATTTTCGCCATATTTCCAATATGCTAAAATACATAGGTACATGTTTAATGAAAAATTCGCGTCGGATTAGCTGTACGAAGCTGGATTGAAGAAGTTTATAGACATGAACCACACCGCCAGTACTAAAGTGTTACAACTTCACTCTCTTAATAACCTTTTTACCTTTTTAATTGTGTACTGCTTCACACCAACCTGATAATCTCATAATTAATATTCAGTGTTAATCCTTCTCAGAACTCCCTACTAAAAAGGACTCAAATAACCTCATACACGTTGTGATAACGAACATCCAAGCGTTATATTAAAGGATTTGTATTTTAATCCTTTATCATTTAATAATCTCTGTAGCATATATTTTAGGTTCATGTTTGGTTATTGTGTTATGTTTGGTAGTAATTATTTTATATGGCAATAACTAGTTTTCTTGCCTACATATATACTTCTTTATATTTATTTTATTTGTTTTTGTCACTGGAGTGTGTGACCATACTGGGGCACCACCTTGGAGAGTTTTCGTCAAATAACTCGACTCCACTTCCTATTATATTTTACCTCTATTTGTTTTCTTTTGAAAGTACTTAGACGATAGGTACAAAGGTACTATTGGTACTTATACTAACAATATATATATGTATATCTTTCTATCTATCTATCTATCTATCTATCTATATATATATATATATATATATATATATATATATATATATATATATATATATATATATATATATATATTTATCTATCTATATATTTATCTATCTCTCTCTCTCTCTATATATATATATATATATATGTGTGTGTGTGTGTGTGTGTGTGTGTATGTATGTATGTATGTATATATATATATATATATATATATATATATATATATATATATATATATATATATATATATATATATATATATATATATGCGAGTAAAAATAAATACAAAAAAGGTGGGGGTTTTTGTATGATTGTGTATAGAGGAATATATTATTTTGCTTAAAAGAGTTCCAACACTGTCTGTTTTTTATGTTTTATTTATATTCCTGCAGAACTAATGTGGGGTATAAAATATGGAATATACAATATATAATATGATATACAATATACAATATAAAATAAAATAAAATAAAAATGGATGGCACCATGAAAGAAAGTATTGAATGTAGATGAAATATTGAGTGTTCAATATAAAGGATCAAATATATAAATATATAAATATAAATATATATATATAAAGGCGACTCGAGTTTCAGGGCTATTTCCCTTCGTCATGGCCGGTATGACAGACTTTAACAGACTTTAACAGACTATATATATATATATATATATATATATATATATATATATATATATATATATATATATATATATATATACATACACACACACACACACACACATCTGAAATAAAAGCATACGTGTGTATGTACGTGATTCATTACGCTATAAAGCGAAACATTCGCTTCATTGTGGGTGAGGCGTTGTATACCTAGGAAACCCTCTCACCTCAGTAAGATATTTCCCTTATTATAAATGTTTCATTCTTTTAGATTTCCGCTCGGAGAACACACATAAGACGTATGAGAAGCTGTATTCAACAGTTTATGGGTCATTGTTAAACGCTTAGCAAGATAATTTAGTTAACAAATCATTCATTTAGATCCCCACCCATCAAGTGTTGTCGAGTGATAGACAAGCCAAGCAGGAGCACCTGGTCCTCTTGGCGATGTCTTTGAAAGAGTTAGTGTTTTTTCAAACCCTGTTAAAGTAGCACATCTTGCCGAAACAACGCATTACGGCTTGAATAGGAGAAATGAATCTATTCATATTATACAATGTCAAGCACACACTCACGCGAGCACACACACATACACACACACACGCACACACATTCACACACACGCACGTTCACATGCCTATATATATATATAGAGAGAGAGAGATAAATAGACAGATAGCTAGATATAAACATACATATGTATACATACATACATACATACATACATACATACATAT
>NC_142934.1:86777440-86779940 GCF_046866305.1 Octopus bimaculoides | reverse complement strand
GGTTTTCTTCTTGTTTGTTCCTTCCTAACTTTTCGGTTGAAACATCTTCCTAAACGAGAACAACAACAGCGAATAACTTCCCTCTGTGTCAAACTTTCGTCCAACACCAGAAACTATCAGGGCCGGGTGTTCATTGATGCAGTCATGCGTGAAGGAACCGCCATTGCTGACTATTTTAGTTTATTCCTTTTCGTTTTTTGTTTTTTGTTCTTCCACCCCACAGCAGGAACGCTAACGTTGTCGTTGTTTAATTGTTTTTGTTGGTGTTGTTACTGTGCATAGAGCACGAAGAGAGAGAGAGAGAGAGAGAGAAATAGAGAGGGTCATGATAACGTCAGCGTGATGACAATCAAGCCACCCTAAATGTCAACTGTATTATGTGTTTGTAAATGACAGCAAAAACAGCAAAAACAAGAAGGAAAAAAAACAACAGAAAAACAGCAAAACAGCAGGATCTGAGGCGACAGACCGACCGACCGACCGACCGACCGACTGACCGACCGACCGACCGACTGTGCAGTTACTACTGCTAACTTTCAGATGGTGGTGGAAATGGAGGTGGCGATGGTCATGATGATGATGATGATGGTGGTGGTTGTGGTGGTGGTTGTGGTGGTGCTGTTGTTGTTTCTTGGTGGTGGTGGTGGTGGTGGTGGTGGTGGTGGTGACGATGATGATGGCTATGGTGGTTGTGTGATGGTGATGATGATGTTGGTGGCATGACTGGATGATGATGATTTTGATGATGGCTATGGTTGTGGTTGTGATGGTGATGATGTTCATGATGGCATGACAGTGGATGATCATGATTATGATCATGATGTTAATGATGATGATAAAAATGATGATGATGATGATGATGATGATGATGATGATGATGATGATGATGATGATGATGGTGATAGTGATGATGATGGTGATGATGATGATGACGACAACGATGACGACGACGACGGCGATGATGATGACGACGGCGACGACGGGAAGAAGGAGGACAATACGATGATGTTTGATGGGTTTTGAAAGTAATACAACGATGAGTCGGCGCATGTTGTTTGCTAGCGATTACGATAATGGAGATGTTTGCGAAGAAGATAATTAGCAGCGTGGTGTTGTGTTGTGTTGCATGTGGTGAAATAAATGTTTATGGGTGATCGAATAATGATGATATCGATGGCGATAATAAATGAACGTGATTGAACGTATTGATAACAAGGATAATAACGATGAGAACGATGATGATGATGATGATGATGATGATGATGATGATGATGTTATTGGAGAAGAGTAATATATAATCGATTTAATAGAGTGGTACGTATTTTATCAAAGCAAGATCAAACATGATTATGTTTGGATGTGATCGAAGATCGTAAATGGATTTAATTAATTATCGCTAATCAGTTTTTGTCCAATTCTCTTCTGAGTTTGTCAATCCATCATCCGATTTATATGAATGAGAACGAATTATTCAAAAAAAAATCTTACTTTTCTACTTGTTTCGGTTATTGGAAAGAGGCCATGCTGGGGCACCGCCTTGAAGAATTTTAGTCGAACGAATTGCCGCCATTTATTGTTAAAAAAATTTTTTTTTTTTAAGTCTGCAACTTATTTTATCAACTTATTTACTGAACAGCTATTAACGAGGACATAAACACACCAACGTCGGTCATCACGTGGTAGTGGGGGGACAAACACACACACACACACACACATACATTTATAAGTATGTGTGTGTATGTGTTTATTCTTCCCAATCCTTGACAAACGTTGTCGGTTTATTTATGTCCCTATAATATAGCGTAGTCTAGTGGTTAGAGTTTCTCGTTCAAGATATTGAGTTCAATACTCGGCGACGCACTGTGGCCTTGAGCAAGACACTTTATTTCCCGCTGCTCCAGTCCACTCAGCTGGCAAAACTGGGTTGTACCTTTATTTCAAAGGGTCAGCCTTGTCACACTCTGTGTCATGCTGAATCTCCTTGATAACTGCGTTAAGGTTACACATATCTATGGAGTGCTCAGCCACTCTCACGTGGTAAGTAGGTTGTTTACCAGCCACATGATTCCGGGTTCAGTTCCACTGCGTGGCACCTTGGGCAAGTGTCTTCTACTATAGCCTCGGAGGGCCGACCAAAGCCTTGCGAGTGAATTTGGTAGACGGAAACTGAAAGAAGCCCGTCGTGTGTTTAGGTCCCCATCACTTAGCAGTTCGCAAGAGCGACCGATAGAAAAAGTACTAGGCTTACAAAGAATAAGTCCTTGGGTCGATTTGCTCGACTAAAGGCGGTGCTCCAGCATGACCGTAGTCAAATGACTGAAACAAATAAAGAAAAAAGTTAAAAAAGACTGTTCTGTTTCCGTTGATCGGAGCAACTGGAACGCTCGTCGTCGCAAACGACGTATAACCACTATAGCTTCTTGCGTATTACCATAACTGTGTGAGTCTCAACTCTCTACTTGTAACCTCGTGACAGTTTCTATCCAGCTGGAGGTCTGTT
>NC_142934.1:86754940-86774940 GCF_046866305.1 Octopus bimaculoides | reverse complement strand
TTTCCTTTCTATAACTTCGTATTTTTTTTTTCTTTTTTTTTTATTACTCATTATTCGCTGAATAGCGCAGCATAAACGGTGGAGCATCGAATTTAATGCCACAAGGTACATAGTGTCAATTTTGAGACCGACAGAACAACAACAATACTGATCGGGCTAGAAAAGCGGTGAGCTGGCAGAACCGTTAGCATACCGGAAGAAATGCTCAGTGGCATTTCGTCCGTCTTTGCGTTTTGAGTTCAAATTCCTCCAAGGTCGACTTCGCCTTTCGTCCTTTCGGGATCGATACAATCAGTACTAGTTGAGCATTGTGGTCGATGCAATCGGCTCGCAACCTGGCCTGAAATTTGAAACCAATATTAATTGGGCTGCGAACTGGATATACCGTAGCTATTTCTGTCAGCTCCAGCAACGTCATAACAGCTCCCACATTGGCTTGTATAAATACTTGTTGTGTTTAAGGACGTTAGATTAATGGGAAAATAATTCAAGGCATTTCATTCAGAGTTGAAATACCGCGGGAGTCAACTTCATTTTCCATTCCACCAAGGCTGACTTAATCAACAGCTTCCTTCCTTGAAAAGCTGAGGTTTGTATCTCTATCAAAATACAATTTATTAAGTTTACAGTTTATATTGTGGATGTTATTGTTTAATCCTAAATCACCCATAAACGATCTGACATATAGTAAACAGCGTTGCAACTATGACCAACTTATTTGGGTTACATAATCGGACAGTTGCCTAGCACTCCGTTGAACCCCTAGTGCGAAACCGACTGCTAAAATCGGCGTAATGTATATATAATACTGTACACTTCGATTAAAGTACCCCTCTACTGACAGATATACGAGTGCATTTTTTTCCTGATTTATAGATTCTTAGACAGTTTACATACATACACACATACATACATACAAATATACATACATACATGCATACATACACACACACAGAGACTCACATATATATATTCTTCTTCATCATATACGTGAAAAATAGTTTCACCATTCTATAACAAAACCGTTGCACTACACTTTGAGAATTTTTGATATCTTGGTATCTGAAGCAGCTGGAGATACGATATTTTGACCAAAAAGAACCGACTATTGCAAGCAAAAATAGATATTTGGCATTTGATATACATATATATATATATATATATATATATATATATATATATATATATATATATATATATATACACATATATTTATATATATATACACACATATATATATATATATATATATATATATATATATATATATATATATACATACATATATACATACATACATACATACATACACATACATATATATATATATACATACATACATATATATATATATATATATATATATATATATATATATATATATATATATATATATATATATATATATATATATATATATACTTTTTTCTTATTTGAGGCGGGTAAAGTAAGATTTGGGAAATATCTGGCTGCTATTTCTAGCGACTGAATAAACTAAGTGCAAGCTAATCCCTTGACAGGATATTGTTGTAGTTGTTGCTGTTTGTGTTATAAGAGTAACTAAGTGAAATGCTTGAAACGGAAGTGCGCGATGATAAACTCCTTTCATATTGTACCGGAACTTATTTGTTCCTACATTAGTTCCCCATCAAAATAGAAGGCGGAGTATTCAGATTGTTTGACCTGATAGAATCTATTAACGCACACCACTACAAATCTGTGTACATATATGTATATGTGCCTATCTGCGCGTATACGCTCCTCTGTGTGTGTGTGTGTGTGTTTTAGAAAGAGAGAGAGAGAGAGAGAGAGAGAGAGAGAGAGGTGTATCGGGATCTTTATCAATAACAAATGAACTACAAGTTCATTCACGCAATTTGTTAGGATCAAAGTACGTTAAAATTGCTGGTGCATTTACCTCAGGAGTCAACTTTGCTTTTCCTCTAAACCTGTGTCAAATAGGTCAGCAAGTTCGGGAGAGAATATAAGTCGATAATATTGAACCTAGTGCCAGGCAGAGTCGACCCCGGCGGAATTTGAACTCAGATCGCAAAGACGGACGAAGTGTTTCTAAGGAATTTGCTCGGCGTGCTAAGAATTGTGCCAGCTCGTAGCCTTATAATGATTAATTAAAATTGGTTTCAAATTTTGGCACAAGGCCAGCAATTTCGAATATATTGACCTCAGTGCTCAACTGATATTTATATTATCGATCCCGAAAGGACGCTAGGCAAAGTCGACCTCGGCATAATTTGAACTCAGGTCGTGAAGACGGGCGAAATGCTTCCAAGCATTTTGCTGGGCGAGCTAACGATTCGGCTAGTTTACTGCCACCAGGAAAATAAATCAGCTTTCAAGCCAACAAAACAAAGTACCAGCTAACTACTGGGAGCTAATGCAATCATCTGGTTCCCTTTCCCAAAGTATCATCAATTCTGCCGATATTTCAAGCTAGAGTTCAAATCCCGCTGAGGGTGATATTAATTATCCTACTTCCGAGCTTCATAGAGGTTCATAGAGGTTTCAAGGTTCACAGTTAAGTATTACGTTTGACAAGATCGATTAAAACCCTTCGCCCCTTCGAATATATTTGAAGTTGTTATTAATCATCATCATCATCATCATCATCATCATAACCATCATCATCATCATCATCATTATTATTGTTATGGCGGCGAGCTGGCAGAATCGTTAGCACGCTTGGAAGAAATGCTTCGCGGTATTTCGCCTGTCGCAATGTTGTGAGTTCAAATTCCGCCGAGGTCGACTTTGCCTTTCATCCTTTCGAGATCGATAAATTAAGTACCAGTGAAACACTGGGGTCAATATAATCGATTATCCCACTCCCCCAAATTTCAGGCCTTGTGCTTATAGTAGAAAGTATTATTATTATTATTATTATTTTTCTTCTTTCTTCAAATTTTCTTCCATTTCTCGCCGAGTGTTTTCCGTACACCTAGGGTAGAGAAGCTCATTGTATGCATTCCCAGTTTACACACACAAATTCACAGGCAAAATATGTGTTTAAAAAAATTAATAAATAATTTCATGAATGGATGTTGTTTTCACAGCGATAATGCTCTTTTCAGTACATGAATCGTTCTAGTTAACACGACTTTTTGCACTTCCTGTAGAGATGGTAAACCTGGTATCATTTTCAAATAGGTTTCAGTACCTTTTTTTATCATTCCTACAGATCCTACAATCACTGGTATGGTAGTCGCCTTGAGGTGCCACATTTTTTTCAATTTCTATTAGCAAGTCTTTATATTTACTGATCTTGTCAAATTCTTTCGCCGCTATATTGTGATCGCAAGGAAAACTCATGTCAATTAATAAACATTATTATTATTACGGAGATGTACTTGCATAGCAAGCGACCTGATCTGAGATCGTGTGCTGGAACGAAAACAATTGCAGCGTGGAAGGTGTTTATAAGCCATTTAAAAATACACAAAAACCGTTAGATTCACTTCAACATTTAAATTTAATTTGCCAAAATATTTTCGTTGCTTTGAGACCGCGACCTGTTCACTGACAAAATTCCGTGTAGCACGGAATTATTATTATTGTTATCATTATTATTATTATTATTATTATTATTATTATTATTATTACTATCATTATTATCATTATTATTATCATTATTAAGGCGGTGAGCTGGCAGAATCGTTAGCACACCGGGCAAAATGCTTTCGTCCGTCCGTCTTCACGTTCTAATCTCAAATTCCTGTGAGGTCGACTAGCTGTTATCTCTGGCGGCTGGAACGACCGCATAGAAGCTCTTACATCGGTGTGCCGTTGCTGTTGTCATTCCTTTTCTAAGATGTTAGGAGTGTTACCTTAGAGAGACTGAGCTGCCATGTCTTGCGGGAGGAGGAGAGGCCTCCACTGAGTCGATGTCGTTCTTGCTGGTGGTGTTGGTGGTGGTGGTGGTGGTGTTGGTGGTGGTGGGATATGTCTCGATGGTATTCGTTTTGGTATTGTTTAAAGCCATTCAGAAACTTGGGTCTACACAATGAACAACAGTGGGTTGTGGCGAGTGAGTGAATGAGTGCCGTCTCTATTTCTGCCTCTCTTGTGTCGCTCCGTGAAGTTGTGAAGTTTCAGTTTGTTTCACAATACATTTGTCAAAGCTGTTTGTTTGTTTGGTCTGCGTGAAACGTATGATGTGATATAAATGATGATAGAACAGCAAGTTATATTATATAGGTTAGTTTATAGGCGGGTTGAGTGACAGTGAGTGAAGTAGGTAGGGATGGAGTGCTCGCCTGTTGGCTTGTTGTCTGATTGGTTGATGTTCCATAAGAATAGTTCCCATGGGAGATAAACCAAGGAAAGAAGTAAAGAAAAATGATATTACATTCAAAACGAAGGTGAGATGGAGAAGGGGCGCTGAAGTATTCAACATTGCGAATTGGTTACAAAGAAAAAGATTCTCAATGGAGATTGGAAGTTTTCATCTGACCTCTGCTCAGTTAATTTTTTTTTAAGGAAGTAACGTAGAAAAAAAATAAAAGTCTTTATGGGAGGCATGATTTCATGTTCTTATTTTTTTTTTCTTTGTTGGTTGTTTTTTTTTTTTCCTAAACTGGGAAATGTCTAAATTGTCAGCAAGATTTCTAGATTTTTTGACGAAAATAGCATCTCGCTAAAAAAAAATTTCTCTCTCTCCCTATCTCTCTTTATCTCTCTCTCTATATATATATATATATGTACGTATGTATGTATATATATATATATACATGTATGTGTGTGTGTGTGTGTGTGTGTGTGTGTGTGTGTGCGCATGCATATATATATGTATATTTATTATACACATACGCAACTATACATACATATATATGCATGAATATTATAAGCATTAAGCACTATATATATATATACATATAAATATGCATGTATATATGTATATAAATATATGTATATGCATGCGTTATACATACTATTATACATAAAGATATCCATATAAATATATATATATATATATATATATATATATATATACATATACACACACACGCACACACACATATATATGAACACTTACGTACATATAATTCTAGTTTTTTTAGCTTGTGTGATTGAAACCTGCATATTCTCTTCACTTTATTTTGTTTTTCTTCTTTCTTCTTCAGCATTTCAACATGGAAAGACAGTTGTATAGAACTTTTCCATGTGGCATTTGTTTTTTTCTTCTTCTTCCGAGGTGTTTGTGAAATAAGATTGGCGTCTGACGTCATTGATTCTGAGTGATACATACAATCTGTGATAGCTGAAATGCATTGCACTATATAAACATCCTTGGTTTCAAGAAGAATGATGTTTCGAAATTGGTACTTAGTTTTCGATCATGCGTTTCATTCTATTACTCCTTTACTTTTTTTACTTGTTTCAGTCATTTGACTGCGGCCATGCTGGAGCACCGCCATTAGTCGAGCAAATCGACCCCAGGACTTATTCTTTGTAAGACTAGTACTTATTCTATCGGTCTCTTTTTGCTGAACCGCTAAGTTACGGGGACGTAAACACAGCAGCAACGGTTGATAAGCGATGGTGGGGGGATCAAACACAGACACACAAACACACATACTCGTATATATATATATATGTATATATATAAACAAATAGTAAAAGAGTATATGCATATATACGTACAGGTATGTGCATACCGACATCCACCTGTATGTATAGGTGCATATCTGGGTACAGGACATTGCAAACAAAACAGAGACGAGAAAACACACAAGCCACATAGAGAACATTCTACTTCATCAGCTACCTCCGTTTTAACACCGGCGTTTCGAAGAGCTAGGCAGGACGCATCGTTAAAACAGCTCTTCCCATGGACCGCAAATTAAATTTGTATACACAAATTAAATCTTGCCATGGAGGAATGTCGTGGCGGACAAAAAACAAGACAGGAAAACAAACAGAAAAGGCTTTACGGCCAGACGAGAAAAATTGTTTGTGTATGAACACTGTGAGACACGAACTTGAAAGTAGGGACAAAGTGGTTCGCGTGTTAGCTCGGCGATAGCCAAGGAAGAAAAGGATTATTGACCACATATATATATATATATATATATATATATATATATATATATATATATATATATATATATATATATATACGACGGGCTTCTTTCAGTTTCCGTCTACCAAATCAACTCACAAGGCTTTGGTCGGCCCGTGGCTATAGTGGAAGACACTTGCCGAAGGTGCCACGCAGTGGGACTGAACTCGGAACCATGTGGTTCGTAAGCAAGCTACTTACCAAACAGCCACTCCTACGCCTATTATTCACATTTATTTTTTTACTCTTTTACTCATTAGATTGTGGCCATGCTAGGGCACCGCCTCGAAAATGTATTTGTCGAATTAATCAACCCCAGAACCTTTTTTTTTTCAATCCCTTTGCCGAACCGCTAGTTTACCATGACGAAAACACACCAACAACAGTTGTCAAGTGGTGGCAGTGGACAAACAAACACACATACACTTGTACATGACGAGCCTCCTCAAGTTTCAGTCCACCACATTCACTCACAAGTCTTTGTCGGTCCGAGGCTATAGAAGAGGTCATTTACTTAAAGTGACACGCAGTAAGACTGAACTCGGAACCACGTGGTTGGCAAGAAAGCCTTTTATTACACAGTCACACCTGTATTTTTTCGTCTGAGAACTTTATTCTAAAAAGCATCATATAATAGAGAGATATTCACTAACAGCCTTATGACATGAGATAGCAGCCAAATGCCATATCTCAAATAATCCACTCAATTATTAATGAAAATTTCGATTATAGCAGAAAACACTTGCCTAAAGTGCCGCGCAGTAGGACTGAACCCAAGACCATATGGGTGAAAAGCAAGCTCCTTTCCCACACAGCCACCCTAGCGCCTTTGTATGAGTTATTTGAATAGTCATAATACTAGGAATATCTTAAACAGTCAAGCTCTCTCTCTCTCTCTCTCTCTCTCTCTCTCTCTCTCTCCATCTCTCTCTGTTTCTAAATCTCTCTCTGTCTCTCGCATGCACATATATATATATACAGACACGAGCACACTGACGCACACACATACACACACACACATACGCACCTAAGCACGGTCGTACCCGCGCGTACACACACACACGAACGCACGTAAGCCTGGTCGCATGCACACACACACACACACACACACACACACACACACACACACACACACACACACACGCACGCACGCACGCACACACACACACACGCACGCAAGCAAGCATGGTTGCACGCACGCATACACACGTATAAAATAATTCAAAAACATAAATTGTAAAAATATGAGAAATTCCCTCGCCTGCATTGAATTATTGTCGTTGTTTAATCTGTGCCCGAAGGAATAAAAAAAAAAAAAAAAAAAAAGAAACAAAAACGATAAAAGGCTTTCAAACCAAGAAATTAGTGACGTGTATTGTATTTATTGTGATGCAGATTTAGTCTTGCAGTCATCAATTGTCTTTTTGATTATGAAAAAAAGATTAACATGGATTATGTATTGTAACAAAACTTCTTGATTTTTTCTCCTTTTAAACCAAATGTTGTCGGATTAATATGATGGATGAGATAGGAAATATTGATTGTATAGACAACAGTAAATTTGGAAGGATGAGTTTTGGACAAACGTGGAATTAAGATATGTCTCCACCATCTATCTTTAGGTCGAAATTATACATTAAGAAAAAAATAAATAAAGTAGGATTGGAGGGAGAGAGGATTTCTGCTATGGAGCTGGTTCTGATGATTTATTAGCGTCTTACTGTGACATTTCCATGGGTCAAACATCATATTTCATGTCGACTGATATTATTATGTCATGAGCAGATTTATCAGGTCACAGAAAGAAATTTCCTTGGCATGAATAACCAATGGTTCGCTTAATCGCTTCGTTGAAATATCTTGCAGAAAGAATCAGTCGGAGTTAAGATATTATCGTAGATGAAATCTAGGAATGAAATAGATAAGGACTAATGATCAAATAGTGTAAGATAGGCTCGTGTCAGTAGGAATGGAATTTAGCAATGAAAGCTTCTGTCAGTTTAGCAAGAAGGACGAGGGAGTGAATTTAAAGGGTGATAATAATGATGCGGAAAAGATACAGCAGGATGGATGTTTTATGTAAAAAAAGAAAAAAATAATAATAAAGAAGAGGGGAAAAATAGCATAAAAAAAACAAACAAACAACAAAAAACTCTTATTTGTAAAACCCATGTTGAGTGCAACTACGCAGTACTTTCCTTTGCACAGTGTGTGATGGAAGTATGCCAGACCATTTTGGAGTGATATATTGACGTAAAAAGTGCCACTGGGGTTGATACGGTGGCGACTATATTGACAATTATTAAGTAAGGAGTCAGAGTCCAGCTTTCGCCGCCTGTTTCATAATGTCTTGGTAAATTGCAGATAACAGGGAATTTGGCTGAAGGCAACTGCATACCACAATAATGGGAAACAGCGTGACCATTGATTATATGTCTTGCACTAAATGATATATATATATATATATATATATATATATATATATATATATATACTTACATATGTGTGTGCATATGCATGTATAAATATATGTGTTGATATAAATATATATATATATATATATGTGTGTGTGTGTTTGTGTGTGTGTGTGTGTGTGTTCATGTGTACATATATTTTGAGGTCTCTTCTCTGTGAGAACATGTCGTGGGGAAAAAAACAGCATTAAGTTCTTTGTATCTGCAAATACATTGGCTTACATGTATATTTAGAGAAATCCACAAATACTTGTATTATATTGATATAACAGGCAGAGAGAGATTTATCATTTCTTCTTTTGCTCCTGCACGTCACATACATGCGTGTGCGCAAGCGTAGTGCGTATGTTTGTGCGTGTATATACATATATCTACATATATATATATATATATATATATATATATATGTTTATTCATACATACATACATACATACATACATACTTACGTGTGTGTCTATATATATATATATATATATATATATATATATATACACACATATATATTTTTATATGTATATACTTGTGTATATATTTATGTATATATAGGTAAATATATATGTATACATACACACATATATACACATATATATACATATATAGATTTTATATTTGTCCATTAGGTTTTTTGATAGTTTTGAAATTTTAGTCGTTATATTTAACTTTTGATAAACCGTTCTATTTGTATTTTATTACAATATATATTTTTACCTTCTGTGATTTTATATATATGTATTATTTTTTTATGTGTTTACAGACCATGGTGTTTTTTTATATATATAATTAAATGTTTGAAAGTTGATGTCGTATGTAAAACCGTTTACCCAAAATTAATGTTCGTTCTATAACCAATGCTTCTTTATCTTCGTCTCATGTTTGTTTGAGCACTCCTTTTGCAGTCCTATAAACCCTTTTGTTTCTATAATAAGAGACAAATATTATTTCTTGTTGCATACACACACACACACACACACACACACACACACACATATATATGTATATATATATATATATATATATATATACATATAGATATGCCTATATCTATATCTATCTATCTATCTATCTATCTATCTATCTATCTATCTATCTATCTATCTATCTATCTATCTATCTATTTATATATATATATATATATATATATATATATATATATATATATACACACACATATCTCTATATATTCATATTGAATTTTATAAGTATATGCATTCGAATTCTTACGCTCTGGGTTCAAATTCTGCAAGTTTGATGTTTCACCTCTTTATTATTCTGTTGGAGAAATCAACAAAATAAGTACCAGTCATCTACGTGGTTTGATTCAAGTAGAATAATACGGAGTGGGTGGGGGACACTAAGCTGTGATAAATGAAAATAGCTTGTTATTAATCAGTCCGAATATACTTGATGCACGTTCGAGTTGAGGAACAAGCTACTTAAGCGTTTTGTCACGCAGAAACAAAGAATAAGTCCTGGGGACAATTTGCTCGACTAAATGCGGTGCTCCAGCATGGCCGCAGTCAAACGACTGAAAGAAATAAAAGAATATATATATATATATATATATATATATATATATATATATATATATATATATACACATACATATGTATATGCGCGCGTGTGCATTCATATCTCTTTACTTGTTTCAGTCATTTGACTGCGGCCATGCTGGAGCACCGCCTTTAGTCGAGAAAATCGACCCCAGGACTTATTCTTTGTAAGCCTAGTACTTATTCTATCGGTCTCTTTTTGCCGAACCGCTAGGTGACGGGGACGTAAACACACCAGCATCGGTTGTCAAGCGTTGTTGGGGAGACAAACACAGACACACAAACATACACACACACACACACATATATATATATATATATAAATACGACGGGCTTCTTTCAGTTTCCGTCTACCAAATCCACTCACAAAGCTTTGGTCGGCCCGAGGCTATAGTAGAAGACACTTGCCCAAGGTGCCACGCAATAGGACTGAACCCGGAACCATGTCGTTCGTAAGGAATCTACTTACCACACAGCCACTCCATTCTGTAATTAAAATGCTTATCATCATTTATTAAGTTCTTATTCACTAAATTGTTTGCTCCAACAGTTTATTTATTGAAACGAAGGGCTAAATTAAAATTCTGAATGAACCAATCATAATTTGTCTTTCAGAAAAGTTGTCCAATGAACTTAGTAATTTACTCGATGGAAATCTCTTCTTAATTGTGTTAGAGTTACTTACGCTTGTCAATGAGTTGCAGTAAATATTGCTAATGGGGTATTGCTGAATAATTATAACTTCTTGACAGCGTATTCTCAGTGGATGTTATATAAAATTACAGTTCTATAAGGTACATATACTTGAAAGCGGCGAGCTGGCAGAAACGTTAGCACGCCGAGCGAAATGCTCAGCGTTATTTCGTCTGCTGCTTCGTTCTGAGTTCAAATTATGCCGAGGTCGAATTTGCCTTTCTTCCTTTCAAGGTCGATAAATTAAATATCAGCTGCGTACTGTGATCAATTTAATCGAAAGGGCCCCCTCCCGTTAAATTTCGGGCCTTGTGCCTAGAGTAGAAAAGAATATACATATACTTGTGTGTGTGTGTATGCACGCGTGCGTGTATGTATGTATGTGTGTGTGTGTGTGAGTGTGTGTGCTTGCATGTACATATACGTGTTTGTATGCATGTTCTGATAGCATGTTTTGTGTACATATAGTGTTGTCGTTGTATATGCATATACGTACGTATGTACACGAGCACACACGCGCAAGCGCACACAATTACACGCATACACACACACACATACGCATGCACATCGTTATCATCGTCGTCATCATCATAAATATCATTATCATCATCATTGTCATCGTTGTCACAGCCGTTGTAATCAGCATCATAATCGTCATCATCATCATCATCAGCAGCAGCAGTGTCGTCTTCTTCATCAAATATATGGGTGTGTGTGTTTGAGTGAGAGATTTGGAACGATGATAATGGCGATGATGATGTTGATGATGATTGGGAAAGGGGCGGAAGAGGTGGTTGTAGTGTTTGAGGAAGTACTGATGATGATGATGATGATGATGATGAGGAAGAAGACGAAGAAGACAATGATGCTGGTGGTGCTGCTGATGATGATGACGACTATGATGATGATGCTGATGAGGATTACAACGGCGGTGTCAACGATGACGATGATGACTATAATGACGATAATGATGACGACGATGATGACGACGGTGATGACGATGATGACGATGATGATGATGAAAACGGCGATGACGATGATGACAATGATAATGATGATGATGACGACGACGATAATGTCGATGACGACGGCGACGATGATAATGATGATGATGATGATGATGATGACAATGATGAAAACGGCGATGATGACAATGATAATGATGATGATGATGACGACGACGATGATGGCGACGATGATAATGATGATGATGATGATGATGATGATGATGACAATGATGAAAACTGCGATGATGACAATGATAATGATGATGATGATGACGACGACGATGATGGCGATGACGACGGCGACGATGATGGCGACGATGATAATGATGATGATGATGATGATGATGATGATGATGATGATGATGACGATGATGATGATGATGATTACGATGACAACGGCAATGACGATGGCGGTAATATCGATGGCGATGATAATGAAAATGATGACGATTATGCTCATAATAAAAATGTGTCTACTGAAGTAAAGAGCACACAAATATTGAACAAAATATCAGTCGGGGGCGGGGTGGGGTGATGGGAAACTAAGTACGGAACTGATTAAAAATTAATTGTCCACTCGGCAATCTAGAATAACGCCCATTAGTGTTTTAGGGTATTAAGTTAAGAGGGTGTTGTAAGGCAGGAACGAAACCGGAGCGGCTGCTGGAAAGCAGGCCTGGCCACGTGGAAATTATTTTAGCTGATAATTATAATCACCTTGCCTACAGTTGTACGCCATGGAGATTGAATAAATAAACAAATAAAAAGGAAAAGAAACGAAAAAGTGATAATATAGAATAAAGAAAAAGAAACAATAATAAAAGGCAACAATAATAAAGATAATAATATTAATAATATAATGAAATAATAATCATGAAATTACAAAAGAATAATAGCAGTGATAAACGAATAGCATAAAATGTCAATTAATAATAATAATAATAACAATAATAATAATAATAATGATAGTAATAATAATAATAATAATAATAATAATAATAATAATAATAATGATAGTAATAATAATGCTGCTGCTGCTGCTGCTGCTGATGATGATGATGATGATGATGATAACAATAAAACAATAATGCTTATTAAAGAGTTGCCGTTTTCCATGGGGCAAACAACTGGAATAAACATTTAAAATTATTTCAGCAAAACACCTTGGTATTCAGACAACACCAAGAACCATTCCTTGGGCAAATTTTCAGGAATGCTTTATTATTATTATTATTATTATTATTATTATTATTATTATTATTATTATTATTATTATTATTATTATTATTATATTTCTATTTCTAACGGCCTTCAGCGTTTTGGTATTTAGTCTGAACGTAACATTTTGGTATTTCCCTTGTATTTGTTTTGCAGAATTTGCTGTAACAACGTGATCGATCAGTTGTTGTGTATGTCGGATTTGGATATAAACAGATGCCAAACTAGTTTTAAATGTGGAACAATCTTTTTTTTTGTTTTTCTATGTATCCCTTAGCAAACACGTTGTCGTTGGTGTGTAGGATTAATTGTCTTGCAGTCTGTGTTTTGACACGCTGCGCCATGTTTCCAAATGCTATTGAGGTTATCTTTGCCCGTCTAGCTGTGTCGGTCGGATTTGAATGTGCCCCAGCATGGCCGCAGTCTAATGACTGTAACAAGTAAAAAATAAAAGATAAGTAGATGTAAAATCGCTTTTATATGTGGGATAATTGTTTTCTTGGATCCTTTAGAAGACTCGTAACTGTATAGAAGAAAATGTTTTTCGCATTTTCTTCTGATGCTCGGTGCACTGATTTCAAATCTCGCTGAGGTTAGCTTTGCCTTTCATATTTTGGGGCCGATAAGGAAACAGAACGAGGGCTCTCACGGTATATATAGCGATGCCTTGCACTCTCATTTAACCTCTCACGCGAGTATACACCACCACCAGGTATCCACCAGCTTGGATGGCTTTTATTGCAAGTATTCAGATGAAGCCCCTGGTTTCAAGAAACCCTCCTCATTTTCGTCCTCAAATGTCACCCTATCCAACTTGATTAAACTCTCTGAGTTCTGAGTTCTGAGGCTTGTTTTACAACAACGCGGTTTTGGGTTCAGCCTCACTGCGTATATCCTTGAGCAAGTGTCTTCTTACCATAACATCGAGCCGATCAATGCGTTGTGAGTGACCTTGATAAAAAGAAACTGCGTGGAAGTCCATCGTACACATAAACGTATGTGCGTGCGGTCGTGTCTTTGCGTTCATGTTTGTCCTCACACCAACTGTCGACCGATGTTGGTTTGCTTACATCAAGCAAACTTTGCGGTTCAGGAAATAAGATCTAACAGAATAAGTACGAGACTTAAAATATGTCTTGGGGTCGACTAAAACCCTTCAACGTAGTGCTCCAGCATGACCGCAAACCAAAGACTGAAAATAGTAAAGGATTAACGAAATCGTATTAATATTCCTCTACCGACCCTCATGGAAATTTCACAGTTTCGAAATTTTTTTGTTTCTATGTTGATACCAAAATTTATAGATTTTCAAGAAATTGTTAAAGGTTCGATTTTTTTTTCACCAATATCTAATGGTCGAACATGGTTAATTATTCTAAAGATTTCGATTATATCGTTAATTTTCTTCAATATTTAATGCTAAAAGCGTATGATTTAAGCAGACACCTTGACAAGCAAAATGAAATTTTGTTTCATGTATAAAAGTATAAACGTTTCTCAAAATTTAGCAGTTGAGAATTTAAGGCGGCGAGTTGGTAGGGCCGTTAGCACGCCGGACAAAATGCTTTGCGGTAATTCGTCCGTCTTTACGTTCTGAGTTCAAATTCCGCCGTGGTCGACTTTGCCTTTCACCCTTCTGGAGTCGATAAATTAAGTACCAGTGAGACACTGGGGTTGATGTAATCAAATAGTTCCTTCCCACCCAAATTTCAGGCCTTGTGTCAATAGTAGAAAGAATTATTAGTCGAGAATTAACGTTACTTATTTCTTTACTACCCAGAAGGGGCTACACACAGAGGGACAAACAAGGACAGACAGAGGGATTAAGTCGATTATATCAACCCCAGTGCGTAACTGGTACTTATTTAGTCGATCCCGAAAGGATGAAAGGCAAAGTCGACCTCGGCGGAATTTGAACTCAGAACGTAGCGGCAGACGAAATACCGCTAAGTATTTGGCCCGGTGTGCTAACGTCGAGAATTAACGTTACTGTCAAAACAAGCTGCAGCGGTGAGCAGATAGAATTGTTAGCGTCTTGGAAACCCTGTGTAGTTATTTTTATTCCACGTCCTCATGCTGTGTGCTGAAATTCCATTTAGGCCAACTTTGTCCTTCATCCTTTCTCGGTTCGATAAAATAAAGTACCAGTTGAACAATGCGATTGATGTAATCGACGAGCAACTCTCCACATCCTCCAAATTTCAGGCATTTTAAATATCGTAAAAAGATTTATTATTGTTAATAAGGCGGCAAAACTGCCAGAATCGCTTTGCTAAAAATTCTTTCAGTTCAGCGCAATGTGTCCCGTTATTAGAAAAACAATTTCGCGCTAAACAAAAAGATTACTCCATATTCCGGGTTCGGTCCTACTGTGTGGCACCTTGGGAAAATGTCTTCTATTGTAGACCCGGACCAACTAGAACTTTGTGAGTAGATTCGTTAGGCAGAAACTGGAAGAAGCCTTTCGCATGTAGATGCATATGCATACACACAACACACACACACACACACACACACACACACACACACACACACACACACACACACACACACACACATATATATATATATATGTGTGTGTCACTAAACCTTTTACGACAGTGCCCTAGCTTGACCTTAGTCTAATGACTGAAATAAATAAATGAGTATATATGTATATCTATATATGTCTATATACCTGTATCTATCTATCCATCTCTCTCTCTCTCTCTCTCTCTCTCTCTCTCTCTCTCTCTCTATCTATCTATCTACCTATCTATCTATGCCTTTCTCTACAAGGAACTATATATACACACAAACATACATACATGTGTGCGTATATACACACATATGTATATATATATACTTATACATATATATATATATATATATATACACACACACACACAAGCACGCACACACACACGCACACACACATACAAATACTCACATATATATATATATATACATACACACAATTAAATTCCTGCTGAAACACAAATAGTTACTCACATATACCATATAAATTTGTGAAATATGCAAAAATAATTGGATTCCAGATAAGAGATTTTCCCCATCGCACCTCACATTCACCTAATATTCTAATTTTCATATTTAATAAAGAAACAATTAAAATACTTTATGGAAATTGGGACAGTGAAAAGGGAACATTCATTTGGAATGTCATCATTTGTTGTCTTTTCACAAGTAAAATTAATATTCACATTAAAACCCGAAATAAATTATATAAGAAGTACTAAAAACAATCAAATAAAATTTTCATAGGAAATTATTAAAAACAAGAAAAGTTAATTTTTACACATTCATCACTTTTCTAGCATATCAGTTGGTGAAAACAATTTTCTTTTTATATATTTTAAATTTCCAGTGAAATTAATGATAAAAGCAAAACAAGAAAATGTTGCTGAGAAAATAAACTGTAAAATACTTTTAAAAAATTATGAATTAAACTTGTTACCATATTCGTGCTGAAGAATATATTTTCGTTATTATCAAAAACAAACAGAAATGTTTTGCAGAGGTGAAGCTTTAACAACCAATCTTTTGGAAGGTGATGAATGAAAGATTAAAAAGTGATTGTTTTAAATATATTATTTTGTCTTCTTTATTATTGTTTTATTCCAATGTTTTCTATGCCAGTAGATTAGATTTACTGTAAATAAATACATAAATGACATTAAATAAAATATGTACATGATAGACAAGAAAAAAACATTTGTATAAGTTAAATTATGTCGAAAATTATTAGAGGGAGAGGCATGCAACCCAATTTGAGAACAAAACAAACTCTTAAAGTTTAAAAGCATGACATTGTCTTTGTAGAATTTGAGTTCAATGAGTGGGGGAAATGGCAGTGCACAAATTATAAGTGTGCGAGAGAGAGAGATGTATAGAAATGATGGTTAAGAGACAGAAAGTGAAAAGCGGGAGAGAGAAGCTGTGTAATACTGATCGCCTTTTCCCTATTATTTTAATGAATCTATAATTATACGATAGAGACACTTCATTATTTGCTAAATGACTTTCCCAGTGGGACCAGACTTGACTTTCAACGTCATGCCGATTGCCATTGAAAATATAAACAAGAAGCCGTCAACGAAATTCCTGCATGTGTAATTAGAAATTAAAAGGGAAAATAAAATAAAAAATAAACATGCAAAATGTAAATAAATATTTGTTTTGATTTTTTGTACACACCCACACACGCACGTACACCCACGCGTACTACATATAAATATGTATGCATTTATGTATGTATGTACGTACGTACGTGTGTATGAGTACAGAAAGAATACAATCATATGTGCAGATAAAGCATTCACTATATACGTATGTGGGTATGTATGAATATATGTATCTCTCTCTCTCACTCTCGGTCTCTCCCTCTCTCCCTCTCTCCCTCTCTCCCTCTCTCCCTCAATTCTTTCTCTGTTTACTTCCACGTGTTCCTTTCTGTTGAAGAGCGTAGGCTCGAAACGTAAAAGACTTTCTCACCTTCCTTAGCTTGTTGTTTATCTTCGTCATTGGTTCTGTAAATTTCAACTACACACACACACACACACACACACACACACACACACACACACACACACACATATATATATACACTTATATACGTATATATATATGTATATATATATGTGTGTGTGCATGCATGTAAACGTATGCATATGTTTGTATATATATGTAGGTCTACATACATTCAGTGAAGGCGCATGGCTCAGTGGTTATAGCGTTGAGCTTACGATCGTGAGGTTGTGAGTTCGAATCCCGGACCTGGTTGCGTGTTGTGTTCTTGAGCAAGGCACTTTATTTCACGTTGTTTCAGTTAACTCAGCTGTAGAAATGAGTTGCGACGTATCAGCCCCTTTGCCTTTCCCTTGGATAACATCAGTGGTGTGGAGATGGGAGGCTGGTATGCATGGGCGACTGCTGGCCTTCCATAAACAACCTTGCCCGGACTTGTGCCTCGAAGGGTAACTTTCTAGGTGCAATCTGATAGTCATTCATGACCAAAGAGGGTTCCCTCACATACATTCTGAATGGAAGAGTTCCATGCTTGCGTCATTAATAAACATGTATGTAAGGAAGTCCGCTATATATATATATATATATATATATATATATATATATATATATATATATATATATATATATATATATATATATATATATATATATATATATATATATATATATATATATATATATATATATATATATATATATATATCTGTGTGTGTGTGTGTGTATGTGTGTGTAACCACATGTAAATCGTTGGCGATTTTCTTCCTCCGTCTTCCCTTCTATTCGAATTTCCTGTTTCCGAAGAAGAGCGTCCGCTCGAAACGTTAAATCATCTCTCTTTACTTCCCTAAGCATCTGCTAATACTTTACATGTACCACGTCCTCGCGTTGTTGTTTTTTTGTGTTTGTTCTACTTTTGGGGATTTACTGTATATATATGTATATATATATATATATATATATAGGCTTATATATGCGTGTGTGTCTCTGTGATTGTGGTTACTCCCTTCCCGTCACCACTTGAGAATTAGTGTTTTAGCTTTAATTTAATTTATTGTGTCCAGCGGTTCGGCAAAAGCAATGGACAGAAAATATATCAGCAAATGCTTGGATCGATTTTCTAGATTAAACATGCCTTGAGGCAGTGATCTTGCATGGCTGCAGTCGTGTGACTGAAGCAAGACAAAAGATAATAACTTAAGATATTTGGTGCTGTGCAATATGGTACAGAATTAAACGGTTTAGTGAATTCATATCAAATATACACACGCAAAAATACATGCATAACTTACATACATATAATTTTGAGCGTGTGTGTGTATGTGTGTGCGTTGCACGCGTCCTATCATTGCAAATATGTAGTACTAAAAGGTTTGTAATGCTAAGTTTGTAATTTGTCGGTTTGTTGGTTTTAATAATAACAAAAAAAAAATAAAAATTACAAGTCTATGCTTCTGTTTTAAATAACTCGATATAGAATGTTAAATAAATAACAGGCGTGATTCATCATTTTTTTTTTAAACGACACACTTTGCTGGTGTTTTTTTAAGAGATATATAAATGTTGTGTCATGATTACTTGTGTATATATATATATATATATATATATATATATATATATATATATATATATACAGAGTGTGAGAGAAAAAAGACAGAGAGAGAGAGACAGAGAGAGACAGAGAAAATGTTTGTAATCGTATGAGCACATGCATCTGTTCAAGCCTACGTGAATATGTGAGTTGTGTCGATGCTAGACACTACGCCATATTGTTTGTTGAAAGGGTGTAAAGAAAATACACAGATTCGGAACCACAATGAGACTTACACCTGGTCGATTTAATAGTGTATCAATTTGCTTATAGCAAAGACGTTTAAATGGCTCGGCTCTTCCAAGCAATAAAAAAAAAACAAGCATTATAGTACGGAGAGGGTGCACAAGAAATAGAGAGTATCGCAATCGTTGTCGTAGCCGTAGTCGTCCTTGGTGATGTTTTGTTATCTTACCGCCGGATCATATCCAATCAAACAGATGCGTTTTCGCCCATAACTATCTCGTTTTTATTTATCTTTTCGTTTTCCTTTTTCATTACAGTGCGTCTATCATCACAATATCCAATGTCTACATCGTTTATGCAAGACTGTACGTTGTGATTTAAAAGTGAGTTAACTGCTTTTGACCGCGTGGCTGGCTGAGTTTAAAGATGATCCGCCAAACATTGCAGGGAGGATGGCGAAACTTCGTGTCATGGGACTTCGATCTCCACCTTTCGATTTCTCTAGACCTATGTTGCTTTCATTATTTAGCCGCTGAATGGCGGTGAGAGGGTAAAATTGTTAGTACGCCAATCAAAATGCTTAGCGGCATTTCCCCCGACTTTACGTTCTGTGACCAAATGAACTCATTTTCTAAGATCCTTGAGAATGATTTCAGGAAGATTTGACTGTTGTTTTT
>NC_142934.1:86744940-86747440 GCF_046866305.1 Octopus bimaculoides | reverse complement strand
GGACAAAATGACTGCAGTCCAAGGCAAAATGGTTTATATTGTCTCCTGGGTCACTGGAGTAAATTAACTTTTCAATGAGCGTGTGGCTGTTTTCGCTATGATTAGAAAACGTACTGCTTTAGCTTAAATGTTTGACAAGTCTGAGGTTATCACGGAAGATTACCTGAACTATAAAATTTGGCACGTTTAGAGATGTCTTCGAAATTACTCAAGATATTAGGTTACCGTCGTATAAGCAAAATGGATAGTGTATATATATGTACTAGAAGTGAAAGGAAAAAAAAAAAAATTTAAAATATAGTCTTTAACGAAAATAATTATCTTTGCTCCATTTCATTATAAGTACTTGTGTACTACACATATAAGTGTGTGTGTGTACGTGTTCTATATATATATATATATATGATGTAGTGTGTGTGCATATATATATATATGCATGTGAGTATATATATATATATATATATATATATATATATATATATATATATATATATATATATATATATATATATATATAATATATATATATATATATATATATATATATATATATATATATATATATGTGTGTGTGTGTGTCTATATATATATGTATATACATATATATATATATAATATACATATATATATATATATATATATATATATATATATATATATATATATATATATATATATATATATATTTATATATATATATTGGTGTATGCATACATAACACTGCAAGTGCACTATCTCTCTCTAAGTATATTTATATGTATGTATAAATACATACACACACATATATATGCGTATATACATATATATGTATGTATATATGTATATACATATACCCATTCATGTATATGCACATATGTGTGTGTATGTGTGTGTATAAGTATGTATATATATATATATATATATATATATACACACACATATATACGCGTGAGCGCGCGCGAAAACACGTTTCCTGTGTTCTGTAACCCATCCCCCTCTGTCTCCCGCCATCCTCACTAACTCGCCTTTCACTTTTTTTTCTTTCCTACTTCCTCGGTCTCTTTCTGGCGTGTGTCAGACTCCATTACTAAGAACACCTCCGCCAAAGATATATATCTAGTGACCCAGTAGATGTTTAAGTATCACTGACCCAGTAAAAACTCCTATTTGCTGTAGTAGTCGAATTCAACCCATTCCTCGTTAACTCACCTCAACATTATATGAGGTAACATAAATTAAGATTAAACCGCCTGGTTCACATATTTTCTCTAACAGTTAATGACATATCAATTATGCGAGCGCTGATGTTCAACTAATGCTTTGATGTATGTATGTTCGTTCGTTCGTTCGTACGTACGTACGTATGTACGTATTTCGTATGTACAGAACTTGTTACAATATTTACTACTTTATTGTGTGATTTGGGGGCTTATTTAAAATTATATTATATTTAACCTTTTTTTTTTTTCATTTTGTCTGAGTGCCAGTGAATACGATACAAATAAAAGCCATTTCCAGAGACTTTAATGGTGACAAGATCAATTTGTAGACTATCACAGACAAAAATCTCATTATGCCTTTTATTTATTTATTTATTTAGTTATCCCTTGGTTTGTCTCATGTTCATTACTTATTGCTTGTCTTTACCATTATTATTATTATTATTATTATTATTATTATTATTATTATTATTATTATTATTATTATTATTATTATTATTATCAATTCTATTTCTTTGTACAACTATCCATCTTATTGAAGACGGTCGGGTTCCTGAACTGTCTCCCACATTGTCTGAACATCGTGTCTGTCTGAGTAAGGTCAGTTAGCCTAGAATTTAGGAGACAATTTCAAATATTTATGACAAGAAATGTAGAAAGTTTTGACCGTACTCAACAAAGAATGTGTAGCTTTAGTAAGCGTCAGTTAACTGATATAAGTTTGAAAAACACACACACAACACGCACGGACACACACAGCACGCACACATGCGCGCATTCACAAGTGCGCACAAACTCACACACACACATACACACGCACACATAACTGAATCATTCGTCTCATATCGTATTAGAATATTTTCTACTCTAGGCATAAGGCCCGAAATTTTGGGGTAGGAGGCCAGTCGATTAGATCGCCTCCAGTACCCAACTGGTACTTAATTTATCAATCTCGAAAGGATGAAAGGCAAAGTCGACCTCGGCGGAATTTGAACTCAGAACGTAGCGACGGGCGAAATACCGCTAAGCATTTTGCCCGGCGTGCTAACGTTTCTGCCAGCTCACTGCCTTTCGTCTTATAAAGTATTAACCCAGAAAATGGACTCAATAAAAATTACTATTGCTTGTGAGTTAAACTCAATTGAGCTTATTTTTGGCATAGTCTGCCTCTAAATTAGTGCTCTATCAATGAACATGCACTGCATACAAAGAAACCAACTATCGTGGCGCTCCGTCGCTTACGACGTCGAGGGTTCCAGTTGATGCAATCAACGGAACAGCCTGCTCGTGAAGTTAAAGTG
>NC_142934.1:86712440-86732440 GCF_046866305.1 Octopus bimaculoides | reverse complement strand
CATTCTTTTGAAAGGTCCTAGTTGGATGAATCGCGCCCAATACATATTTTAAAGTACTTACTCTCTCGGTCTCCGTTGCTTCTAAATTACGGCAAAATAAACAAAACAACACCGGTTGTCAAACGGTGGGGAACAAACATAGATGCGAAGACACACAAATATACATATATATATATATATATATATATATATATATATACTTACATCTATATACACATATACAAACATATGCATACATACATACATACATACATACATACACACATACATACATACAAACATGTTGGACCACTGAAAGCAACAATTTTTAAAGCAGATTCTTATTAAATATAACATTTAAAACACTGATGTGTGTACTCCAGCAATTTTAGCCACTTAGTCCAAAACATCTTGTGAGTGAGTTTGGTGGACGGGAACTATGCAAGTCAGTCGTATATATGAACATACACACACACATACACACACACACACACACACACACACACACACATATATATATATATATATATATATATATGTAGTTGAAATTTAAAGAAAACAAAAGACAAAACAGGTGCATGAACAACAAACAAGTGTATTAGTTTGACGGTCAGGAAAAATGAAAAGTCTTTTACGTTTCGAGCCTACGCTGTCTAAAGTTTAAAAAAAAAATCGCAGGCTTAGTGGTTCCCATAATACCTCGTTTCTTTCATACTTGTCTTTCGTGCGAACGTGCGTGGTCTCGTGGTTAGAACATTAGGTTGAAAATCTTGCGCTGTGTAAAGTGTTATCTCTTTGTGTAAGGCATTTCATGCACATACACTTACACACATATGTATATTAATATTTCACTTAGGCATAGCGATTATACCTTGTTGTCATAACTCAGTATACTTTTGCTTCAGAACTAAAGTGTTAGCTGAGAAGAGAGCGCAATAAGAGATTTTGTAAACGGCAAAGGGGCAACGAAACAAGAGATTATGTAATGCACTTTATTAGAATTGAGGTGGTTTCATGGCAAATAAGTCGAAAGGTAAGCTACTATAAATCGGCACGAACTTTCCGGACAACCCAATACACACAAATGGAAATATGTATGTATGTATGTATGTATGTATGTATGTATGTATGTATGTATGTCAGTCAGTCTGTTCAACATTGGCAGAATGACAGAATCGATGTTACAGTTCATTTCAGTACCATATAAACTGATAATGTTCAAAAAAGTTAAAAACGAAATATTTATCAAAAAAAGCAATGTTTTTTTGTTTGTTTTTTTCTTATTTCCAAAATGTCTGACTTTCTCCAGCTGTCAAATTAGCGCGTCGCTTAACATTAAAAAAATTTTAAATACTACCAACTCAAGTGGGTATTTTATGTAGTGGTTTGACATGAACGTTCTTAATATTAAAAGAAAAACAAGTACATATTATAAATAGGACAAATAATAACATAAAACCATTGATTAATTTTCACCTGCCACGTTACTAATCAGTCGGCAAGTGAATAATTTGACACCAATAAAGGAAGAATCATCTATAATTAATATTTCCCAACCAAGTTCAATCGATTGGCACCAATGAGTAATGAAACAAGAGACTTGGTTAGTGAATCAAAGGTGTTGAATTCTTGAAAACTTTTTGTCGATTTTAATACAGATGCAATGATAGTTGCAGGTATGGCCGTGTGGTTAAGCAACTTGCTTCCCAACCATGTGGTTTTGCGTTCAGCCCCACTTTATGACACCAGTTCCGGGCTGACCAAAGCTTCGTGAGTGAATTTGATAAGCGGCAACGGATTGGAGCCCATCATGTATACGCACACACACACACACACACACACACACACACACACACACACACACACACATCATTATTAGCGACAGAAATAGTGCTAATTTCAAAAGGCAATCTTTGAATCAAACTTAACGTGGATGTATTGTTAGCGTTCTGAATACTGCGTTATTAGCCTGGAGAGGACGTCTCATATTAACGCATGATGCATAAAAGTACCCATATTTATATCACTAGTAGATAAGCGTCGTCGGTTACGGGAGCCGAGACTTCATGATCACGTGATTTCTTCGTGGTCCGTGTCTTCAGTGGCAGATGTCCTGTAGTCATATACAGCCAGATCTCACTGTTATCGTCATACAGAATTTCAGTGACTGTTTCGAGTTCAAATTTCACCAAGCTCAACTATGCTCTGCTTTGTCTTTCGTCCTTTGTGTTTTGGCAAAATAAAGTACTATTAAGTGGTGCTATTAAGTTACTCATAGTTTTAGCCATCTCTGCCTGATATCTTTATCAGAATATGAATTAGAAATAGTTGTCATGTCCATAATAATCATAGCATTTAACTTTTGTTGTTATATTTCGGAATGGTCATTTTTTTCTTTTTTTCCCCCAAATAAACATACGCAGGAAGAGACATATGGGATGGAGTGTTACTGAAGAGGTCACAGGATGTGTGACAAGAGATTTCAGACAAAGGACAAAGAAATAAGAACAATAATAAGGCTGAAGTAAAGAACGAATATGAAGTGTGTTATGCTTATTTGGCAAATGAATATATGAAGAACTAGATGAATAAATAAATAAACAAATAAATAAACAAAAAATGACAATATCTGTTTCAACACACGATTTCACACGAGGAATCTTGCGAAACAAATACCTAAGCATTTAACCTTTGACTTTTCCTTATCAGACACAGCCTTCTATATTCGATTAATCTTGTTAAATCGCTTTCTTGGTAGATTCAACGTGAAATAAAGAAATCACAGTTGCGAATCGAACCTGAATCATGGCAAATAGAGTTCATTGAGTACTGCCGTGTCATTTCTTCTAGCTGATACGGGTTCTGGCGATCAAAGAACACATCTCGTACATTCTTTCACCTCCTACTATACCTCGCTGTTATCATCTCTTCTTCTGTGTGTTCCTAGAGCTATCATAGAGTACTCCATTCATCTACTTGTCTTCCATCCCATTTTTTTTTATATATTTACGTTGCACTTAAATGATGGAAAATAAATAATGATGAAAATAAATAAATAATAACAATTAAAAGTTTACACAATCCCTCCCATATACAGTCTCCTCCCACCTGTCCTTTACCATTTCGTGACTTCCTTTTTTCTCTAATTCTCTCCCTCTCTCTCTCACTCTCTCTCTCACTCCCTCTCTCTCTCACTCCTCTCTCTGTCTCTCTCTCTTTAACACATACTTACACGCACACACATACGCACAATCTGTCTCTCCCTCTCTGCCTCCCTCTATTTTTCTCTCTCTCTCTTTATCTCTCTCTGTTTCTCTTTCTGTTTCCCTCTGTTTCTCCATCTGTCTGTCTCTGACTCTCTCTGACTCTCTCTCTATGTCTCTCTGTCTATCTCTGTCTGTCTCTCTTTCTCATACACACAAATTTGTCATTCTCTTGCTCTTAGACACAATCTCTATTTCTCTCTCTCTCTCTTTTCTCTCTCTCTCTCTTTTCTCTCTCTCTCTCTTTTCTCTCTCTCTCTCTTTTCTCTCTCTCTCTCTTTTCTCTCTCTCTCTCTTTTCTCTCTCTCTCTCTTTTCTCTCTCTCTCTTTTCTCTCTCTCTCTCTTTTCTCTCTCTCTCTTTCTCTCTCTTTCTCTCTCTTTCTCTCTCTCCCCTTTTCTCTCTCCCACTCCTTCCTCCCCATCAGTGGTCGGTTTAGTTGATAAAAACAGTTCCCCTCTTGTTTGTGGATCACCCCATTTCCGTTTAATTTTGTACTACAAACCACTCCTTTGGGGGCCACCCACACATATCCACGCCTTTGTGAAGAATTACAAATAACACGAATACACACACACACACACACACACACACACACACACACACACACTCACACACTCACACACACACCTCATTGTCAATTCACTTTTTCTGATATGTTTTTATTACCCTTACCAAACTACCAAAATTAAGGAACACATCCCGTCTGGAGTTCGTTTCTGCGCGCACGTGTGCATGTATGTGTGTGCGTGAGAGAGAGAGAGAGAGAGAGAGAGAGAGAGAGAGAGAGAGAGAGAGAGAGAGAGAGAGAGAGAGAGAGTACATGTATGACAGAGCGAGCATGCGTGTTTGTGTGTATGCCTAAATGTGTGTGTATGTGTATATGTGCATGAGTATGTGTGTGCGCGTGTGTGTATTTGTATGTCCCTACCATCACATGTCTCTTTTATCATAGCTATTTTTCCTACATTGCAATCTGGTTCTCTCTTTTATCCGTCTGTATGTCAGCTGCCTGCATAGCTTCCCATTCTTTCTCTCTTTCTCTATCTTTTACTCTGCATCTCCCTTTGTTCGTTTTCTTCTTCCTTGCTCTCATATTTTCACACACCCACATACACCATCACTCACAGACTCTTTCTTGTGCGTGTGTATGTGCACATGTATATATCAGTGTGTGTGTGTGTGTGTGTGTGTGTGTGTGCGCGTGTGTTTCTGCATGTCTTTACCCTAGTCATTGAGTGCTTCTGTAACTTTATGGACGCTTCTGCATGTGGAGAAGAAACAAAAGTGCGTGCCCTTACGTAGTTGTTCAACCATCTAGAAACAGCAACTAAATCTCTTTCAAATCACAGACGCCTATCGTCTTAAAAAAAAAAGACATAGTTCAATGTAGTGCAAGATAGAAGACAGACGAGGTGAACAATTTATGGATCTTGTTAAATTTCTTTCAAGTAAACACGTGTTTCTAGCCCAATTACCGTCTTCAGCACGTCAATGCTGTCTAAATATCTAGGACTGCAATATTACAAACAGTTGAAAAATGGAGCGGTTCATCGGCAATTCTCTTTATAGAAACCGGCTATTAGTATCTGCAAGCAAAATGCGACAGGGATCTGAGTTTTCTCCCATTCCTTCATCACTGTGTGTAAAAAGGTAAATAAATTTAAGATATGTTCGGCTGGAGAATTTTAAACAATATTTTACTGTCCAGCGTGTTATGAATGCTCGAGAAAGAACTGGTCTGCAAAGAGTGAGCCCGAGTGCAACTCAGCGGGATTTTGACTACTGTAAGCTATATGGGTGTGTATATTCGGTAATAGTGTGTGATGGTGTCCAGATACACATAGCTAATATTAACGTTGGGTTTGTTGAAAAACTAGTAGTAGGTATCTGGAGTCGGAGATTGTTGTCTTTTACCTTTCGGGCGAGAGAGCGCTTGATTGTACGCACATACACATACGGACAGAAACAAACACACAAACGTACTTATATATCTGTGTGTGTTTCTACATAAATATATATACATTATATTTATATATATATATACATACATATATATACATATATGCATACATCTCTCACTCTCCCCCTCTCTCTCTCACCCTCTCTGTATATACTGTGTTTAACGTTCTTTTATGATGTCCTGTACCCACATATGCATGTATGTATACATATAGATGTAGGTATGTACATTTACGTTTGGATATATGCATATATTCATATATTATTTATATCATATATATATATATATATATATATATATATATATATATATATATATATATATATATATATATATATATATATATATATATATATATATATATATATATATCTTAAAAGATAGAGCTCAAAATCGATGCATTGAAGATACTTTATTGCAGCAACAATTATAATAGCAGAAACAACAATAAGCCAAACCTATGCACATTTCAATAGAGTATCCAGGATAAATAAACCATATCATAAAATGTCTCATAAAATATTATAACATATTATAACATATTACATATTACAGATTATAAATGCGACCCTGAAGAGATGGAGTATCCGGCAATTTATAATTTGTAATTTGTAATATGTTATAATATGTTATAATATTTTATGAGACATTTTATGATGTGGTTTATTTATCCTGGATACTCTATTGAAATGTGCATAGGTTTGGCTTATTGTTGTTGTTTCTGCTATTATAATTGTTGCTGCAATAAAGTATCTTCAATGCATCGATTTTGAGCTCTATCTTTTAAGATATATATATATATATATATATATATATATATATATATATATATATATATATATATATATATATACAAAAACTCACCTGTGAGGTTTTTGCTAAGACTGTTAACAGATACTATATATTTTATAAAATATTGTTTTATAAAAATATATATTTAATATATATATATATATATATATATATATATATATATATATATATATATATATATATATATATATATATATATATATATATAAGGCATTCAACAAAACAGAGACACTACGGGAAAAAACTAGTTTTAGCAAATGAATTAGTTTAAGAGGTGTGAGTATGTGTACACACATACACACACGCACAGGTGTGTGTATGTGTGTGTATATGTATATATACGAGTATACATTTATATATGTAAATTAATGTATATAATGCATGAATAAGAGGCTGACAAGTGAAAAGCTATAACAGTTGGTGAGAATAAATTGGAAGAATGAGCAAAAAGAAAAAAAAGTGAATCTTATTGGATTTTAGGTGTCTACGATTTCATTCCGAATATCTGAAATATCTCCATCTGGTATGTGTTGTGTCGAGGATGAATTTGAGGGCAAATAATACACCATTCCTACTGATCTAACTACGTTAACCTTTCTTCATCTGATTAATAAGCAGTAGAGCGGGAGACTTCCTTTGTAATTTGATTACAGAAATTATTTCCTCTCTTCCGGCTTCCGTCCACATTTCTCTATTTATTTACAGTTTCCATTTACGCTGGTATTTTTTAGCTTCTTCATTCTGTATTATTTCAATTTGGTATGAAATGAATTTCTAAAGCGATATGAATATATTGGCATCAAACTCTTTCTTATTAGCCATGCCAAGATTGTATGTTTCTCGGTATATTTGGTAGAGTATTGATACGCGCACACGGACATGGAGATATGAAAATGTATCTATGTACAGTTTTAGATACATAGATACATGTAATTCAAAGATACACGAAATAAATGTATGTTCATACATGTACTTATAAGTGTTTTTGTATGCATGTGTTAGTTTATATATACACAGCTCAATATATCTATATTATATGTAATATCTGTGTGTAGGGGGTCTATATGTATATATATATAATTTTTTCTGGGTTAATTAAAAAGAAGACAACAAAACCTACCTACCTGCATACATATATATATATATATAATTCAAAAACACGTTTAGTAAATGAACAAACGAGTATATACTAAATACACAGGCGAACAGAAAGCAGAGATGTTCACCAACTCTTCACCAGTTATCGACTAGAGGATCAAACGCAATTTCAGCCATTATCGATAATACTACTTCAACTCTGGAGGCTCCGACAAGTAGCTTGTCGGGAATGGGACCAAAACATAACAAAACTAGGCGGGCTCAAGATGAGGCCGTTTGTGGACGGACGAAGGACAAAACAATAAACGTAGGTCGATATATCCATATATCTACATATACATTTTTATAATATTCTTATATGGCAGACATCATAGCATATATATATATATATATATATATATATATATATATATATATATATATATATATATATATATATATATATATATATACATATCATATGTGAATATGTATGTGTATATACATATATATATATGTGTGTGTGTATTAGATAAGGTGTTAAACACTTATAATATGCAAATTATTTGCTCTAAGCCTCTGGAGTTACTAGTTTTCATTAGATTACGTACTTGTTTCTCTGGGATTGGTCAAGTGTGCAAACAACTGATCAAACCCCAATAAGGGACGAAATCGATTAATGCTTTTCATAATTTCTTTTCAATCTGTAGAGAACGAAAGAGGTAAATTTGATACTTAGGTTTACGCAGCACACATGTACACACATACACACATATAAATACACACACACATACACACATATAAATACACACACACATACACACTCATTGTCTGCGTTACTTGTATGTTTGCTGTATGTTGTATATAAATAAATTTGTTTTGTCTTCTTTTTCAAATTTTCCTGTCCGTCTCTATTTTCCATTTTATTTCAAAATGGTAAACAATAATCTCCTCTTGCTGGAACAAAAATAATAAAAAGTAATACAAGTATGGAAGCTATTATGGTTATTATGTAACTAGAACTGAGAGATTAATCAATTAATCTAGAAATTTGTTTGTCAGTGTTTCCTGACCTTTAACTTTTCACATATCTCTCTAATTGTTAACAGCAATGAATAATGATTTGTTGTATTTAATTTTCCACAATGAAACAACATGAACGACGTCAACAACAACAACAACAACAACAACAACAACAACAACAACAACTATAATGATAATCCTTTCTACTAAAGGCACAAGGTCTGAAATTTTTGAGGGAGGGGACTAGTCGATTACATCGACCCCTAGTATTTCACTGGTACTTAATTTATCGATCCTGAAACGATGAAAGGCAAAGTCAACCTCGGCAGAATTTGAACTCAGAACTACCGCTAAGCATTTCATCCAGCGCGCTAACGATTCTGCCACCTCGCTGCCTTAATACAACAACAACAGCAACAACAATAATAATAGTAATGATAATAATAATAATAGATATAACAATGATAACAAAAATAATGAAATAGTGTTGATGATGATGATGATGATGATGATGACGACGACGACGACGATAACGACGATGATGACGACGATGACGACGACGATGACGACGACGATGATGATGATGATGATTGTGGCGGTGGTGGTGTTGGTGTGTGATGATGACGATGATGACGATTATAACAACCACAACATTAGTGTTAATAACTTTAATGCAAATAAGAATTAATTATGAAGCAAGAAAAACAATTCGAAATAAATAACGAAGCAGAGGCGCTGGAATTTGTTTGAGTTGATTTTTAAAATATCCGTTCTACAATAAACTACAATAGAATTATTGGAGTTTGTAGGTTGGTAAGAGGGTTTCGGAATTGTAGGGAAACGTGTCGGTATGTTTAGAATAACATACATTATATGTCTTATATGAATCGAATACATTGAGACCCGTCTTACTTTGCCTGCCTGCATATGTATACACACATACATATATATACGTATAAATATATATATGTACACACCTACACACACACACAAATATATATATATATATATATATATATATATATATATATATATATATATATATATATATATATATATATATATATATATATATATATATATATATATATATATATACATATATGATGTATGTATTCGTATATATATATATATATCAAACATTAATTGAAAACAGAACACAAAGGATATCGCGGTACACGAGTTTGAAGCTTTATAAACAATATATATTATATTATTATTTTATCATTTTGATAATTATTACTTTGTGTTTTATTATAGTTCTTTTTAGTGTATTTCTTATTAAATTTTTCTATATATGACTGGATTTTCGTGGATAAGTTGAGGAACTAGGTTTCTTTTCTCTAAATTATATATGTATATATCATATATTTTGAAACTTAATTTAATTTTAAGTTTTGATAAATTGAATTTAATTGAGTTTTTACCTGTAAATTTGGATTTTATCTCCAATATTACTATTCTTCTTCTTATTATTATTATTATTATTAGTATTATCATTATTATTATTATTATTATTATCATTATCATTATTATTATTATTATTATTATTATTATTATTATTATTATTATTATTATTATTATTATTATTATATATATAAATATATATATATATAAAAGGCAGCTCTGTTTGAGTTGTCTCTTTATGACTTTTGTTCACAACTGTTTCAACGTCTTTCGTATAGGTTTCAGTCAATTTGTCATAGACAGCATAATCCAATTTCTAGTTCATTTTTGATTTTTATGAAACTAAGTATGTAATTTAGGGAGATATGCTTCGTAGAAACCTTCCATTTCATATCGAATGATGTAGATAAGTGCTGAAACGAAATTTGTTTATAGAGGGGTGCAAATCCAGTTTTTCAAGAGGATGTTCAAAGCGTTTCCACTGTCCCATCCTCCACAAAATAATTACCAGTACGTTTGCATCTCATGCTCCTGAGTCTATGGGGATATGAATATTATCGTCGTAGTAAATGTCATATCATGGGAGGGCTGTTATGCCAATATCAAACACATATTTTGGTTCTTTTTCAGTTTTTATTATTAATTTGTTAATTGGTTAACTATTTAAATGGTTCGAGTTTATTATTGGTATAATGATTCTCCCAAAACATAACAGATGGCAAGTAGAACTTTTCTACAGTTAAAGACATTTCTCTTTTTCGAATCCCTAAGTTTGCTGCTGGAATCCTAGAGGTTTCCTTCCGTGTAAAGAACTGCTGATCTAGAATTACTTTTAAAAGAATGGAATGGTTACGTTTGTTTATCGTAGTTGTGATCCAACAGATTTGAAATGGGGTCAAATTAAAACAACAACGTAACACAGACCAATGAAACACAAAAATTCAAAGCCAGGAATTTTAGAGAGAAGGATGTTAGTCGATTACATCGATCTCAATGCCCAACTGATACTTATTTTATCGACCCCAAAGGAGGGAAGGTAAAGACCTCTGCAGAATTTGAACTAAGAATTTGAGGAACCAGAGAGAAATCCCGCTAAGCATTTCTCAGACATGATGATTCTTCTCCTTCGCCAATTAAAAAAAAAAAAAACGCAATAATTCTTCCTAATTACAAGGGCAGAAATTCTGGGGGAGGGGCAGTCTATGACATTGAGCTCAGTACTCAAATGGTACTTTCTTTTACTTTATTGTATGACAGATAAAGTTGACCTTGGCGGAATTTGAACTCAGAACATAAAGAGCTGGAAGAAATGTCGCTGGGCATTTTGTCCGACGCGTAAACGATTCTACCAGCAAACTATTCTAGCCGTCCTTCTATCAAACACAATAATGTTAACATAATAATCAACATCACCACGACCATTAATCTACAGCAACAACAACCACTACTACTACTGCTGCTGCTACTGCATCCACTACAACAGATTCAGCGTACATTATAAAATGCAAACAGTAACAATAATAAGAACAATGAGCAAAACAACACAAGCAATAATCGGCCATTTTTGCACCGATCTGACTCATCGTTGTGGAAGAGATTTCTTTATCAACGTAATTTCACGAATATTTGCAGTTAAGTGTTAATTTCTGTCACTGTTTATTATAACTTGAGCGTTATAGCCATTTTCTTTTCCCCCGCTTCTTTGATTCAGATAAACGCAGCAGCAGTTGTGCCTGGAGACCTATTAAAACTGTCATTAATCGTTAATGTAGTTAGTGCAATGGTTGTGTGACTGTGTGACACTTTGGATGGGAAAAACGGGTGGTATTATTGAGTTTGTATATTATATTTATTGGCGGTGTCGTTACTGTAATGAGCAGTTTTAAGGAACGTCATTTTCTGTCTTTGTCTGTCTGACAGTCTGTTTCTTTCTCTGTCTCCCTTTCTCTTTCTCTTCCTTTCTTCAAATATATATATATATTCTAGTGTAGGCATGGCTGGGTGTTTAAGAAGCTGTCTTTGCACCCGCGTGATTTTGGGTTCAATCCCACAGTGCTGCACTGTGAGCAAGTGTTACCTGGTATAGCTCTGGGCTCACAAATGCCTTTGTGAGTGAATTAGGTAGAGGAAACTGTGTGGAAGCCCCTCATATATTTGTGTGTATGTGAGTGAGTGCGTGTATGTATGTGTGCGTGTATGTGTGTAAGACTTTGTGCTTCTGTTTATCCTCCACCACCACTTGATATCTGGTGTTAGTTTGTTTACGTCTCCGTAACGTAACGGTTTGGCATAAGAGGGCAATGAAATAAATATCAGACATAGAAAAATTGGTACCAGGATCGATTTGTTCAACTAAATTCTTCAAGGTGGTGCCCCACCATGAACGCAATCCAACGACTGAAACAAGTAAACGGTAACCTACATGTGTATGTGTGTGTGCGTGTGTATGTGGTGTGTGTATGTGTGAGTGTACGTACCTACATATATATATATATATATATATATATATATATATATATATGAGTTTCGAGCATTGTGCTTCATGAGTATTATGTAACGCTTTTGTAACATCTGCCATTTGGACACAACATGTGCACGCGTTCCTCCGTGCATTTGCAGATACAAACATGTGCGTGTAAGTAAGGAGAGCTATTGCTGACTGGCTCAAAAATTCTCTTCGTAAAAGCATCCGGTTCCTTTTTCACAGTCCAGCGCATAGGGTAAGTGTCATCCACTGTCGACTGTTGAACGGAACCTGAAATGAAATTGATTCGGCTTTGTTACAGAATAATCACGCGGAATATGCATGAGTGTTGCTACTTTAAGAGCACTCGTGTTAGTGGAGTAACTCGGGCACATATCTTAATATTAATTCATTGAACATGCCAACTGTAACCGCACTGCAGATGTTTCATAGCTAGAAGAACCTCGGAAGTAGTAATCCGTTAGCTATTCGTCGGGCCAAAAGTATCTTAATCAAAAGAAGTTTACATTGTCATCAAGAGACCCCCATGTTGACTCGCAAGGGGTTCGAGTCAATAAACCACTACTGTTCTTGAAAGGCCTTTTTTTTTTATACCTTCTACAGATTCCGCTGTGCATAGCGTTTGGGGGACGACTCCCTTATAATGCTGGGTGTTAAAACACACGGAAGTCATAGACTAATGAGACGAATTCAGGAATGGTGGATACCGATATTCCGTCATATTTGTGTTCCTAGCTAAAAAAAGTCAAATATAAAAAAGATATCCATTTGTGCAAGTGCATATGGTCAAAATAAGGTGGAGAAAACAGTAGTGCTCGAATCTCAAAGTAGAGATAAATATTGAATTATATTGATGTTATAATAAAATGTCAGACATTGTTATCGATTTTTCCTTTCATTCATCTGTCGATCTGTTCTTAAATAAGAACGGAAAATATTATGAAAAATATCTTCTGAGAGCCACTATCGAAATTATTTGAATATGATGGATTAAGAATATGAAAAATTGAGAAAATTTACTCCAAATATACTCCAAGATACACAGACGTTTGTTTGTTTGTATGTGTGTGCGTGCACACGCGTATTTACGTGTGTGTGTGTGTGTGTGTGTGTGAGTATGAAAGAGAGAATCTAATTTTATACAGATATATAATACACACAGACGCAAATACACACACACACACACATTTGTATATATATCTTTGTGTATGTGTATATGTATATATGTGTATGTGTGTGAGTGTGTATTTGTGTGTGTATGTATGTATATGTGCATGCTATATGTGAATATATATAATTATATAAATGCATGTATTTATATATATATAACGAACATGCTACACACACACACACACACACACACACACACATGAAATATAAGAACGTAATGAAAATAACATTAATAACAATAAAATGTAATAAAATGTCGAAAGCAAATAAATAAATAAATATATAAATAAATAAATAAATAAATGAAAGAAAATAACAAAACGCAAAACAAACATATAAAAATGAAAGACATATAAACTGAAAAAAAAAAGAAAGAAGAAAAAATGAGCAGAAGACAACAATGAAATTTTATAAGAAAAAGAATGAAAGAATGAAAGGCGTGGGATTTTAAAGCAACGAGCAGGAAGACACGACAAAAGGCTTGGCAGAAGATGGTTGTCTAGCAATGTCGGTCGGTGTTATGGCTGCGGTAAACGTCATTTTGGATGAGTGTTTGAAAACATTCGTTAAAAGCTCCAGCTATCGCTGGTGGCGTTCTTAATTGCTGTACTAGCAACATTATTACTGGCGAAGAGAGCCGTACGCTATTATTCCATATCCTGCAGTGAAATAATTTTGTTGTTTCGTTTCGTTGCTTTTATGTTGTCTATTTTAGTACTTTCATACATTTGTGGCTGTAGAAGCGGTGATGGCGGTAGTGGTGTTAGTGCTGGTGGCGGCGATGCTTGTAGTGGGATTGGAAGTTATTATCAATGTTGTTGTTGTTGCTGATGGTGTTGTTAGTTACTTCCTTCGTTCGTGGGCAAAAACTCGCCATACCACTCCATGCCACAGCACCAAATAGCCAGATACACACAGACACTTTCTCTGATTTTACCGTCCGCCATTTTTCCACATTTTCTCTCTGGCCTCTTCATTTTCTTCCCAAAATGTTCCATGCACATTCCTTACCGCCATCTTTCTTTTTTTTTCTTTTCTTTTCTTTCTCTCCTTTCTACAACTTTTTTCTTTTCTTTTTTTTCATTGTTTACATTTTTCTCTTTTATTATCTCCCTTTTCTCCCTCATATTCCTTCTCGACCACCACCACCATCATCATCATCATCATCATCAGCATCATCATCATCATCATCATCATTATTATTATTATTATTATTATTATTATTATTATTATTATTATTGTGGTTGTTGAGATTATATTTAGTTTATTTTTGTTGCTGTTGCTTGCTTTCGCTGCACCGGTTTGCACCGGTTGTCCTACTTCTTTTTCTCTATATCTATTCAGAAACCTTTTTATCTTCGGCAGTTCCCCATTTTAACACTATCACCACGGCAATCACCACCACCACCACCACAACCACAACAACAACAACAACAACAACAACAACAGCAACAACAACAACCATTACTATTGTCATTGTTGTTGATATTATCATAAATTCTCAGGTTGATATACACATTGTGGCTGCTTCTGTTATGACTTTCCCCCTTTCACATTTCTTCTTCTTCTTCTTCTTCTTCTTCTTCTTCTTCTTCTTCTTCTTCTTCTTCTTCTTCCTCATTTACCCTGAAGTGTGTTGAAATTCATAATTATCATTGCTGTCTTCTTATTCCCTTACCTTGTCATAATTAAAATAATAATAATAATGACGATTGTTATTATTATTATTATTATTATTATTATTATTATTATTTTTATTATTATTATTATTTTTATTATTATCATTATTATTATTATTATTATTATTATTATTATTATTATTATTATTATTATTATTGACATATTTGATATTATTGTCATCATTATCATTATTATAATTATCCTCAACATCATTATCCTCATTATCATTCGTTTCAGTATGCACCTCCTCTTTTTCGTAACCATTACCAACACCATCAAGACGAAACTAGCAAATAGTTAAGAAAGTAGCTAACTGAACGGATTCTTGACTAACTCTGCTCCTTTCTCCCTGTTATCGTTATTTTGAATGCCACCGACATAGTCCTTGAATTAGATCTAAACTGTAATAAAGCTGCTTCGTAATTAGTTTGGCATATGTAACTGTTACTAAAAGAAAGCAATCATTAAAATCAACACTGTCTAGAAAGTTCTTAATAATTCTATTTTTCTGCTTACTATATTCACTCGCAAAGCATTGTTGACCCGAGGATCTAGTAGCAAACACGTTGAGTAAGTGTTTTTCACAAGTGACCAATGCCTTGTGAGTGAATTCGGAGGACGAAAACTGGGTGACACCGCACCATGTTTGTGTGTGTGTGTGTGTGTGTGTGTGTGTGTGTGTGTGTGTCTGTGTGTGTATGTGTGTGTGAGCACACATACATATATATCTATAAATACACACAGACGATGGAATATTACGCAAATAATAAACACAAGCATTGGTTCTATTTCATTTCTTTATTATTCATTAATCATTAATTGGTTAACTATTTAATGGATCATTTGCTTAATTTTTGGTCATTCAGTGGATCATTTAGGTTTGTCAAAATCTCATCAGTAACATCCATTCTCTCCTGCAGGTTATTAATGACAATAAAGAGACTTTATTTATTCCCATTATTTTTTTAATGAATATTTTTCATGAATTACATATTTTTGTTACTTGAATATTTATTCATTTACTTATTTTGACTTTTCGTTTCTTTGCAGGAGTAAGATGCCCTTGACAATTGAAGGACAAATTTCGATGGAGAAAACGCCGAGTTATTTCATAACGCGTGATGTACCACAAAGAATCTATAATATGTCTAAGCAGGTGAAACTAATCGTTGTAGTGCGTGACCCTGTCACACGAGCCATCTCGGATTATACACAAACTATGACAAAGAGACGATCAGTTCGGCAATTCGAACAAATGGTTTTCGTTAATAACAGCTCGAGGATAGTCGACACATCATGGGGTGCCATTCGAATTGGTGTATATGCCAAACACCTTGAGCTCTGGCTTAAATATTTTCCACTTCAACAAATGCATTTTGTAAGTGGAGAGAAGTTGATCAGTGACCCAGCTGGTGAGATGGCTTTATTACAAGATTTTCTGGGTCTGAAGCGAATAATAAATGAAAAACATTTCTTCTTTAATGAAACTAAAGGATTCCCTTGTCTGAAAAAACCTGAAGGCAGTGGCCACCCACATTGTTTAGGGAAAACAAAAGGGAGACAACACCCAACAATAGACCCTAGTGTAATACAAAGACTACGAGACTTCTATCGGCCATTTAATTCAAAGTTTTATAAAATGGTCAATCGAGATTTCGAGTGGCCCTGAGTGTAAAATGTAAATTAATAAGCCATTTGTGCATATACCGAAGCAGTTAATTTTCATTAATACGTGTTTAATAACGTTTGCGCTTAAAATGCATGAATGCACTTTTAATTATATTCTAATATTTTTTCTCAAAATACGTTAATTTGTATTTTTTTTTTTAAAAAAGGTGAAACAAAATATACATACAAAACACAGACAAACAGAAGCATGTAAATAAATGTATATGAAATCATACACGCACAACATATACACACATTCACATGGATAGAGAGTGAGGGAGAGAGAGAGAAATAGTCATATACGTTTGCTTATGTATGTATATATATATGTGTAGGCATATGTATATATATATTCATATATATATACATACACATATATACGTAGACATATATATATATATATATGCATATATACAAGTGTGTGTATATATATGAATTTATGTATGTATATTGACAGTGGAATGAATTTATGCGTGCATATAGAGGTGGGAGTGTATGCAGATGTAACTTGTTTAATAGCTATACATAAATTGGATGTATATAAGAACATAAACACATAAATACGGAAAATGTGTGAATGTGTATATATATATATATATATATATATATATATATATATATATATATATATATATATATATATATATATATATATATATATATATATATATATATATATATATATATATATATATATTTATATATATATATGTATGTATGCATGTATGTATGTAAATATGTATCTGGATGGGCTTTGTAAGGCAATTTCCTCGTATGCATATACTACATATGCACTGCTAAACACATACATGCACGAATCCATATATAATCACATACATGCATATACGCAAGCAGTCATACACACACACACACACACACACACACACACACATATATATATGCACACGTAGGCAAAATGCTGAGGATTTCTAAAATAAACACATAAAATATCAAGTTAATTTTAAAATGTTTTACACAGCAATAAGGATGAGATTGTATTAACCTAAATAACACCAATTACAATTTAATGAACCCTGTTAGTATAATAATAATAATAATGATAATAATAATAATAATAATAATAATAATAATAATAATAATAATAACAATAATAATAATAATAATAATGATACTTCTTCTTCTTCTTCTTCGTCTTCTTCTTTTTCTTCTTCTTCTTCTTCTTCTTCTTCTTCTTCTTCTTCTTCTTCTTCTTCTTCTTCTTCTTCTTATTATTATTATTATTATTATTATTATTATTATTATTATTATTACAGACAAGTTAATTACTATGATTAATTAAGGCACGTCAAAAAACCCCACATTTTTGCGCAATATTCACAGGAATATATCGTGAACAAGGGACTACTACTACTACTACTACTACTACTACTACTACTACTACTACTACTACTACTACTAGACTACTACGACTACGACTACTACGTTCCTAATCCTGTTTAGTAATACATGGTGAATCCCGAATATGTCAATTTGCGTATTTCATTTGATATGCACTTATATCAAAGGTTATATAAATGTGTGTGTGTGTGCACGCGCGCACGCAGGCAAGGTTATGTGGTAATAGGAAATTTCCTTCATAGCAAGTACCTTCAGCTATAGCCTACCGGGTGGCCAAAGCCTTGTGAATACGAATGTGTGTGTATGCATATATCTATGTATGCGTGTATGTGTGTTTGTGTCTGGCCCATCGCTGCTTCGCAACCGGTGTTAGTTGGCTTATTTCACCGCAACCTAGCGGTTCGGCAAAAGTGATTCATAGATTAAGTACCAGGTTTTAAAAAGTCAGTACTAGGATCGATTTGTTTGAGTAACCCTTTCAAGGCTGTGCCATAACATCGTCAGAGTTCATTGACTGAGATAATTTGAAGACAAAAGATCGATAGATAAATAGATAGACAGACGGACAGATAGAGAGACAGATAGACAGATAGATAGATAGATAGATAGATAGATAGATAGATAGATAGATAGATAGATAGATAGATAGATAGATAGAGAGATGGATACATACATACATACGACTGCTTCTTTTCAGTTTCCGTCTACCAATCGATTGAAAATGCTTTAGTCGGCCAAAGGCTATAGCATAAGACACTTAGCATAACCATGTGGTTTCAAAGCAAGCTTCTGATGTATATATATATATATATATATATATATATATATATATATATATATATATATATATAGTTGAAATTTAAGGAAGAAACAAAAAAACGAAGACTGGTGTATGAACAACAAGCAAATGTATTACTTAGACGCTCGGGAAAAAGGAAAAAAACTTTTACGCTTCGAGCCTATGCTCATCGACAGAAAGAAATAAGAGAAAACAAACAGAAGGAGAATGAAAAAAAAACCTTGTAGAACCAGCGGCTCAATATGGCAAATTCAACGGTTCAACATGGCGAATCTTTATGTTTATATTCATACACACACGAGTGAGTGAATAAATGAAAGAATGAAGCACCCAAAATATATCTCGTGGAATTTACATAGACTTAATAACTGTTTCACTCATTCTACATCTTCGAAAGTTTTCTGGACGTATTACAGTCGCCCATATCAACAGGCGCTAATGGCAGAACCCTTGCTATTTGATAGTCATTTATTTAATTCATAGTGTATTCAGTCACGCTGAATTGATTCAATATTACGTCGACAGGTTCACCAGTAAGAAAATATCTCATTGTAACAAATCGTGAGCAGGCTGGCCATTAGAATTCAAATGACAATAGAACAGACGCAATGAGAAAAGACACTCGCCGAAGATGCCATGCAGTGAAGTCCCATAATTGCAAACAGATAGATAGATAGATAGATAGATAGATAGATAGATAGATAGATAGATAGATACATACATACATACATACATACACACATACATACATACATACATTAATAAACATATTTATATATTGCAAACTTATTAGATATTCTGCAGAATAGTAAACAACTAATATGTGATTAGAGTCTTAAGGCGAAATATTAAATGGAAATTAAGTACCGTAGATTTAGATGTCTTTCATGTTAAGCTCAACCAAAATATTATAAAAATAACTGCGTTTTAATACATACACATACACATACATCCATAATATATACATAATCATCGACATCTATGCACACAAACACACACGCTCGCACACAAATATCACATATATATGCGTATTGTATTGATATACATATATATATATATATATACATACATATATATATATATATATATATATATATATATATATATATATGTATGTATATATATATATATATATATATATATATATATATATATATATATATATATATATATACATATATATATATATATATGCATATATGTACGTATATAGACATAATATATATATCTGTGTATATACGAATATAAACATATATGTGTATGTGTGTGTGTGTATGCTTGTATATATGTGACTGTGTATGCATATATATATATA
>NC_142934.1:86697440-86704940 GCF_046866305.1 Octopus bimaculoides | reverse complement strand
CACGTTCCTAATAATAATGTTAGCAGCCGTAGCACTTTATGGTCGAAAGAAATGGCGCATAATCTCTACCGGTGGAAGAAGTTGCAAAACGAAAAGTTTTGAAGAATGTTTGCAGTACTCTAAAAATTCAGATTATAATTATAAATATCTATCTATCTATTTTTTTTTTTGGTATATATATAGATATATATAGGCGTAGGAGTGGCTGTGTGGTAAGTAGCTTGCTTACGAACCACATGGTTCCGGGTTCAGTCCCACTGTGAGACATCTTAGGCAAGTGTCTTCTACTATAGCCTCGGGCCGACCGAAGCCTTGTGAGTGGATTTGATAGACGGAAACTGAAAGAAGCCCGTCGTATATATGTATATGTGTGTGTGTGTATATGCTTGCGTGTCTGTGTTTGTCCCCCCCCCCCCAACATCGCTTCACAACCGATGCTGGTGTGTTTAGGTCCCCGTAACTTAGCGGTTCGGCAAAAGATACCAATAGAATAAGTATTAGGCTTACAAAAAATAAGTCCTGGGATCGATTTGCTCGACGAAAGGCAGTGCTCCAGCATGGCCGCAATCAAATGACTGAAACACATAAGAGAGTAGGAGAGTAATATATGTATATATATATATATATATATATATATATATATATGCGAGTAAAAATAAATACAAAAAAAGTGGGGGGGGGGTTGTATGATTGTGTATAGAGGAATATATTAGTTTTTTTATAAGAGTTCCAACACTGTTTGTTTTTTATGTTTTATTTATATTCCTGCAAAACCAATGTGGGATATAGAATATGGAATATACAATATATAATATAATATGCAATATATAATATAAAATAAAAATGGATGGTACTATGAAATAAAGTATTGAATGTCTTATTGAATATATGGAATATGTCTTATTGAATAGATGAAATATTGAGTGTTCAATATAAAGGATTAAATATATAAATATATAGAGTGCGTAAGATATTTGAGGACAGATTTATGTTTATAAAAAAAAAACATATAATAACAGATAATAATTTTATCTATCAAAAAAATAAATGCTATGAGGATTAAAAAAAGCCTTTTCGGTAATGTTATTCAATAAAGCCACTTTCATCTTCATCGACTGCTTCTATATGAGATCTAAATCTACATGCTCGAAACAAGTGGTCCTGGTTCATTTTGGACATTATTCTGACTATGGAAGCTTTCAAAGAATTTTTGGTGTTGTGCGTGTGTTCATTGAGCTCTCTCTCAACACCGCTCCACATGTAATAGTCCAATGGATTGAGATCTGAGGAATTAGGAAACTAAATGTTAGGGGTTATGTGATCATGAAAATTTTCAGCCATCTATTCCTGCGTTACTAGAGCCATGTGTGATAGTGCAGAGTCTTACTGAAACACCTATGGCCTTCCATTGCTGATACTATCTATCCAGGGCTTAACAATTATTTCCAGGACCTCAATGTAGGTGGCAGAGTTAACTCTAAAGCCTTGTGGAAAGAAGTAAGGAAGCATCACATATCCTTCATTGCTGACAACCCCTAAAACCATGACAGTTGCAAGAAATTTTGTATGCATAACACATGAAACTCCATAAGAGTCTTCACATAACCATCTGTCATTTCTTCCGTCAACTTTTTGATCTTGGTCGAAGTTTTTCTCGTTTGAGAAAAACCAAATCAAATCTTCTTCTGCTGGATTTTTCACTTTTTCTGAGAGACCTTTAGATCTGGTCTAGTGATTTTCTTTTGCTTTTTCGGGTGCTGAAAAATTACTGTCTTTAAGGGCGTAATGATAGGCTTGGGTGGAGGCCCAAACTTCCGAGTTCTTTTACAGAGCTTAGAACTGAAGGATCGTTGCAATAGGTGTATGAATCTAAGAAGGAAATATGCTGAATAAAATCATAATTAACTGATTCACCTGTGATTTCTTCTACCCAGAAAGGAGGTTTTCAGCACCCTCTCGTACATATAACACAAGATGTTTGTACGAAATGCTTTCTTGAGACAAATACAGAAGTTTCCAAGCTTCCGTTAAAAATACTATCTTTATCTTTTATTCTTTGGTTGTTTCAATCATCAGATTGCGGCCATGCTGGGGCACCGCTTTGAGGCGTTTTAGTAGAACAAATCGGCTCCGGTACTTTTATTTTTTAAAGTCTGGTGCTTATTATATCGGGAACTTTTGCCGAACCGCTACGTTATGGGTACGTTAACATATCAACACTGGTTGTCAAGTGATGGGGAGGGGATAAACACAGATACAAGCAGAAACAAACGCCCTAACCACTAGGCCACGCACTTCACACCATCGTTTTTTGTCACCTCAAAAGTGCTGGCCTTATACCTAAATCAAGAACGGTTCAACATGGCGATTTTCCAACCCCTTTTTCCAATATTCGCAGCCCCCCCCCCACACACACACACAATCATCCCTACAACGAGAGACACTATTCTATTGAATGCTCTGTGGCTGTGTGGCAAAAAGTTTGCTTCCCATCCACATGGTTCCGGGTTCAGTCGTATTGCGTGCAACCCTGGGCAAGTGCCTTCTACTGCAGCAACGGGCTGACCAAAGCCTTGTAAGTGATTTGGTAAACGGAAACTGAAAGAAACCCGTCGTATATCTATCTATCTATCTATCTATCTATCTATCTATCTATCTATCTATCTATCTATCTATCTATTTATCTATCTATCTCTGTGTTTGTGTGTGTATGTGTGGATTTGTCCTCAACGCTGCTTCAAAACCGGTGTTGGAGAATTTACGTCCCCGTAGCGGATTGACAAAAGACCGAAAGAATAAGTACTTTAAAGTAAGTAAGTACTGGAGTCGATTTATTCCGCAAAAAACCACTCTTCTAAGCGTTGCCCCAGCATGGCCGCAGTCTAAAGTTTGAAACAACTAAAAAGATAAAAAGAAAAAAGCAATGATAATTTTCTTCCCGCCCCTTTTTACAATATTCACAGGTCACCATCCCTCATAAGTAACACTATTCTATGGAATGTTCCAGATATGTTTACCATTCCAAATTCTGCCGGATAAATCTATACTTATTAAAATATATGTTAGACACGAAACGAATAAATATCTTCATTTTGATTGAAATAAAAAAGGAAAATATGTTTCACAATATTACTGTTTTTGACAATTCAGGTTTCGGCTGTCGAGTTAATTTTCTACTCAATATGAACTAAATTCTTATGCATACCCTTGATAGGTTAAACATGTGCTATCAATTACACCCTAGGGTGAGAAATATTTGTAGCCTCAATTCACGCCAGTGGTTTGAATCATACTATACAATCAGAAAAAGTTTGTTTAGAAAAATATCTTTCAAGTGTCAGCCATTAATCATTTTTGAAGATTTATTTTCGTCTGTGATATCTTGCTGTGTTGTTCTTGTTGTTGTTGCTGACCTCGTCGTTGTTGTTGCTGTTGTAGTCGTTGTTGTTGTTGTTGTAGTTGTTGTTGTTTTTGATCTTGTTATATTTGTGGAGTTAATGCTGCCTTTAGCCGAACCAGTAATGTACGGAGGTATAAACAAACCAACGTCGGTTGTCAATTCGCGGTGGTGCTGGCTGGAGGTAGAAAAACACAAACACAAATACACACATGCATTCATATGCATATATACACTGGGCTTCCACACAGTTTCAGTCAAACAAATTCACTCATTTGTCATAGGTCGAACTATAGTAGGAGAGAGTTGTCCAAGGTGCTGCGCCGTGGGACTGAACCCAAAACCACGTGGTTGTATAATGAACTTCTTATCTTGCTTTATATTATGTTAGTGACGTACGCCGTGGTCTACGTGAACTAACAGTGGGTCATTAGTTTTTAGTGGTCAATATCAAGGTTTATGGCCAAATTTGTTGCATCACCTCAATAGAATTTAGTTTATACTTAGTACTCCCATGAAATTTTCTTCTTGGGTGTTTCAAGTGAGGTTCCTGGTGGTGCGATAACTAGTTTCGTAGAGTCACGTTAAACATCGGTTTGCGTGTCAAGCACAGGTGTGTCCGGAGCTTTTTGCCAGGGACTGGTGGGTTCCGATGTGGTTTACGAATTGAAAATTGTATATCCTGAAAATACGCATGGACCAGCCAGGACAAGACGGGGATTTCTTGCAAAAGGATATTAGTGGCCACTCTAAATAAGTTCATTTACAGGACCTGTATTTAGTGGCAACAATAGAAAAGATCTGTTTTTCTCGTGATGGATGCCGTATACCATTTGAGTACATGGAATGTTTCACGCAGACAAAGTTTTCAATTACAAACACCAGGTGAGTAAGTTACGCTTCAGTGAAGATTGTCTCTATTGTAGCTGTTATATATGCGCATTTATGAGTGTATGTAAGTTTGTATACGTATATGTGTGCGTGTGTGTATGCGCACGCACATACGCATGTGGGGAATATCTTTACAATATAAGGCCAATTACATGGTTACTTACAGACCAGTGTCTCGTGAAGTATTCATGCATGTGTGTGTATGTGTATGTGTGTATAGATATATATCTATACGTATGTATGTACGTATATATATAGCTATATATAGATACATACATGAATATATATATATATATATATATATATATATATATATATATATATATATATATATATATATATATATATATATATATATATATATATATATATATATATATATATATATATTTATATATATATATATATATAAAAATTTAAGGAATGGAGTAAACGCATGTTATAACTGCATACTTTATTCCGACATATGTTTCGAAGAATTACAATTACTCGGTCATAATGTCTTACGTTTAAGATGGTTCCCATACATTCCCTGAGGAAAAGTTTACATTTATAACATCGACGATTCCTATGGATCGCATAAATTGTAATTCTTCGAAACATATGTCGGAATAAAGTATGCAGTTATAACATGCGGTTACTCCATTCCTTAAATTTTCATATATACTCAAATACCCAAAATATCAAGGAGTTTCCGCCTCACTAACAAGAATTACACCACAGTTATTTTGTGATCTTTGCTACCTTGGTTTCTATTAACCCATTTATTCTATCCGAATTATTATTTATTAGGATAAAATAAATACATATAATTAAATACACACACACACACACACACACACACACACACACACACACACACACACACACACACACACACATATATATATATATATATATACACACATATAAATATACATATACATATATACATGTATACAAGTTCAAAGAGATACAAGGAAGAAGTTCAACTCAGGCAGCCTACAATTGGTGTATACATATACAGATTTAATAAAAAAGAATTGTCTAAAACATATATTAACACATTCAAAACGCAGCGAGTAATAACTGTTTAAAAAGAGTTTTTGATACCAAACTTAAATGAAATTATTTTTCAAACACATTAAAGACATTTCTGTCGCAAGCATTATTCTTCGCTTTTCCCTGATGATGGAGGCATTCCTTCAAAGTTAATCGTAAGATTCACATGTACTCCTGGAATGAACCCTTGAAATGATCGTAGGATTACTTCATTTCAATTAAGTTTGGTACCAAAAACTCTTTTTAAACATTTATTACTTCCTGCGTTCCATAAATTTTAAACGAAATGTCTTTCTATAGATCACTATACTCGCCTATATTTTTATCTATACTCCATTATATTTATATATCTATATATTTATTTGTCCTCGCATATTTTTCACATTCATATATATTTTTATATTTCTATAACTCTATATTTTGAATGTATCAATATATGTTTTAGACAATTCTTTATATTAAATCTGTATATGTATACACCAATCGTAATCTGCCTTTGTTGAACTTGTCTAGCGTCTGTATTGAACTTGTCTAGCGTCTCGAGTTTAATTCGATTTTCTAAAGAAATTGATAATTACATATATATATATACATATGTGTGTGTGTGTGTGTGTGCGCGTGTGTGCGTGTGTGTATGCATATATACATATATAATATATATATATATATGTATAGTGTTAAACTATCTGTTTACACACCCGTCTTCATCTTCTATTTTGTTCTTTTTTTTTTGTAAATTCAAACTATATGCATATACATACACGCACGCACACGCACGCACACGCACGCACACGCACGCACACGCACGCACACGCACACATGTACATAGTATAGTCTGTGACCCAGGACATTAGACAAAAAGCCTAAAATTTTAGCAAAAAGGTAAGAACAAGTACAAGGATTTGGAACTTTAGGAGTAAGGTTGCTAGTCGGCACCAGTACGTATGTGGTACTTATTTCAGTGAACCCGAAAGAATGAACGACAAAGTCGGCCGCGGAAGAATTTGAAATCAGAACGTAGCGGAAGACGAAATATCGGTAAGTATACTGCCTGGAGTGCTAATGATTCTGCCAGCTCCCCACATTTTTAGCAGGATAAAATAATACAGCTAAAATCTAGACGCAATTCAAAGGTCTTAATTTGAGGATGCTGAGCTGAAAGGCTGTAGTGTAACTGAGAGCACCAGCAAATACTGGTTATGCCGTTTCGGTCCCAACTGAGGGCGACTTGAACATTGTGGTTCAATTTTTGTTTTTAATCGCATGTGGTTTGGTTTCATCAGTTGTGTAGTGGGGAAAACGACATGCAATATTAAGTCGTGATTCTTTACGGTTTGAATTCAAAACGCACCGTGTTTGTCTTTGCCCTTCAACGTTCCGACACCGGTCTAATATGGACCTGACGAGTACAGATGCGGAATTAATCAGCTGTTCGCTCCTTACATGCCCACAAAAATGCAATATTTTGGCATATGTTAGAAATCAATACATTTCACTTTAGAATTTGAAATCATATGTTCCTCATACGAACATAAACACACTGAGTCGTTGTGAAGCTTAATCCGCCAAGCATGTAAACATGAAAATATGGAAAGCAGGCATTTTTCACGAACACCCGCAGTGTCAAACACACACGTACGCAATTCCACACACTCATACACACTCGCACATATCCACACTCGCACATATCCACACTCACACACACACATTCATCTTCTATGTGTATATATATATTCATGTATATAACGATGCATACATACGTGTATGCATACATACATACATATATATATATATATATATATATATATATATATATATATATATATATATGTATATATATATATATATATATATATATATACATATACATATATATATATATATATATATATATATATATATATATATATATATATATATATATATATAAGTACATATGTAGATACGTATATATATATACATATATATGCATATATATATATATATATATATATATATATATATATATCTATCTATCTATCTATGTATATATATATATATATATATATATATATTTATATATATATATATATATATATATATATATATATATATATATATATATATACAAATACATATATATATATATACATATATATATACACATTCATTATATATATATATTATTTATA
>NC_142934.1:86689940-86694940 GCF_046866305.1 Octopus bimaculoides | reverse complement strand
TATTTCATTTACCGTTACGTTCTGAGTTCAAATTCCGCCGAGGTCGACTTTGCCTTTCTCAGGAAAATTCAGCGTGACACAGAGTGTGTCAAGGCTGGCCCCTTTGAAATACAGGTACAACAGAAACAGAAAGAAAGAGTGCGAGAAAGTTGCGTGTGTGTCTGTACCTGTGGGGTAAGAAGCTTGCTTCCCAACCACATGGTTCCCGGTTCAGTCTCACTGCGTGGCACCTTTGGCAAGTGTCTTCTACTTTAGTCACGGGCTGACCAAAGCCTTGTGAGTGGATTTGTAGACGGAAACTGAAAGGAGCCCGTCTTATATATATATATATATATATATATATATATATATATATATATATATATATATATATGTGTGTGCGCGCGCGCGCGTGTGTGTGTGTATTTGTTATTTGGGTCTGTGTTGTTCCCTCCACTATCGCTTGACAACCAATGTTGGTGTATTTACGTGCCCGCTACTTTGACGTTCGGCAAAAGAGACAGATAGAATAAGTACTAGGCTTACAAAGAATAAGTCCTATGGCCGATTTGTTCGACTAAAGGTGGTGCACCAGTACTGCCGCAATCAAATGACTGAAACAAGTAAAAAAAAAAAAAAATAAAATAGAAGAACAAAAGAATATACCGTGGGCTTCTTTCAGTTTCGAGCTACCAAATCTACTCACAAAGCTTTGGTCGGCTCGGTGCTACAAGAGAAGAGAATCGGCCAAGGTGTTACGCTAAGGGATTGAACTCGAATCCATTTGGATGAGAAAGAAAACTTCTTACCACCCAACCGCTCCTTTAAAACGTCAAGCAGTTCGTTTTGAGGTGCGGGTTTTTTTTAAATAACTGTTTACAATATATTATAGCAAGGTTAAAGGGAAAATGGGACGAAAGCGTCAAGTCAGTTAGTTTTCCAGAAACCAAATTATATCAGGAAAACACGGTGGGCCTGGATCATCGTTTCTAGGAATGGAAGGAGAAATCAAATTATGATGAAGAATTCGCAGAATGGGAACGAAATATTTCATGGCTCGGGATGCCAGATTAATTTCATAAATTTTCAAAACGCAGTGGATTGTGTTAGAAAACAGTCTAAAGGGAGATTATTCCAAGTAAATTAAATATACGTACATACTTACACTCATCCATCCATCCATCCATCCATCCATCCATCCATCCATAAATACATACATACATACATACATACATACATACATACATACATACATACATACATATATTTATGTATGTGTGTGTATGTATACAGAAATATATACTATACATATTTATATACAAATATATGCAAACAGTATATGTATGTATATATATGTGTATATGTATGTATCTATTTGTATGATTAAGGAGGATATACAGGTCGATTCTAATCTGCTTAGTTCATAATTTAATATGGCATTCAATATGATTGTTACTTTGAAATTTTAAAGTAGTAGCAACCAGCGCATATTAAAAGACTACACTGGAGAATCCGCTGTTTTTAACTTAATTTGGTAACCTTGTTTTTAGGCTTTAAAAGGAGCGGTCAGGATGTTTGTTTGTTGTTTTGCAGTTCTCTTTGTAGAACAGAGATAATAAGAAAGAGGGAGAGACAGAGAGCAGCAGAAAGAGAGAGAAAATGACTGACCGTGAAGGGGAAAAACAGAGACTGACGCTGCTATAGTTTGATCTAATATGTACGAGTCAGAGGATTTTGAGCTGTTCATAAAATGGTAATGAAAAAGCCAGAAAGTAGATATTCATGATATTAGTATGAGGGCAGGTGGTCTATTGGATAGGTTGTTGTACTCACGAACGCGAGATCGTGGGTTCGATTCCCAGACCGGGTGGTGTGTTTTGTTCTTGAGCAAAACACACCATCTCACATTGCTTCGCGATTACTCCGACATCTGGTGTGTGGCACACTGTGCCCTAGTTCAGGCAATACTGATTTGATGGAGGAAGTGAAATCAATTTACAGGGTGTCCACAAAGTCTAGGTACGTGGAGATTAACACATACTTTAAGAAATTATTATCTAATATTTAATTGTTTGTTATGATTTTATTTACTCCATGTACCCACATGGAGATTAACACATACTTTAAGAAATTATTTCTTATGTTTAATTGTTTATGCCATGATTTTATTTATTCCATCTCCCTAGACCTTGTGGACACCCTGTACAATACAATCATTTGTTTACTCTAAAAACATTATATATGCAGGTTATTCAATAAGATATTGCAAAACCATCTTTCACTTACTGCGAGAGACTACCATATCTATTCTATCAATACTGTTACGTTATTATTTGTTGGTAGATGACAGCACGTACCAGAAAACAGTTTATTTGCGGAAGTTATACACAAGATACACAATTTCTTGTTAGATTCAGAAGTTCGCGACTGCCTCTGGCTGAAGAGGCACAACGATACTGAAACAAGCTTTCTCAGAAGCCTTTGTATTAATGAAAACATATTCGTTGTAAAAGGGAATTTGTTCTCGTGTGACGAAATGCAACAGCGATTTGCACGCCCATGTTCGTATCTACCTAAAGTTATTAAGAATATGTGTGTCTCATCATCATTTCTATTATACTTATTCATACTAGTGGAACCCAGGAAAATTCTAGGATAGAATTCAGCATATTTGAATATCTACTTTCCCTTCTGTCGATGAATGTATTTGTCTAGTCTCAAAATACCGTTAAATATTTAAAAATTATAAGAAAAATTTAAAAACTTATAACGGTGATATCCCAGCATGGCTACCGATTCAGCCAACGATTTGAACACAAGAATGCAAAATATTATACACATTCTCCCCTCTCTCCATCCTTTTCCCGTCTCTCTCTCTCTCTCTCTCTCTCTCTCTCTCTCTCTCTCTCTCTCTCTCTCTCTCTCTCTCTCGTGCTTTCACGTTTTATTTTTTCACTGATCCTCCTCATTCTCTCCCTTCTCTTAAACATATCTTTCTCCATTCGCGTTATTACCTCCCTTGACATAACATTCGGAGAAAACTGACAGATAGCTAAAACATCGGGAATAATGTTATATAATATATTAGAGATAACATTTTTGTTTCTTTCATAAAACATAAAATATGAACGAATACAATTCTGCAATACAAAGAAGAAAAAAAAAATCATACATTTCTGTAATCGTTTCACGCTTAGAAGAATTGTTACGAGGAAAATTATTGTCAACAAGTTAAAACACACAGCTATCAACGACTTAATAAAACACATGACAGATTTTGTTGATTATTCCTCACTGCCGAAAAGACTTTACTTGTGGCAAGTGTTTTTAGAGATAAGTTCGCGCTATTTGCTTTTTATCATCCTATTCTTGACGGATATAAGCTCACATTCCAATCACACACGCACACACACACACACACACACACACACACACACACACACACACACACACACACACACACACTCTCTCTCTCTCTCTCTCACACACACACACACACGCACGCACGCACGCACGCACAGTGGCTATAGGCGCAGGAGTGGCTGTATGGTAAGTAGCTTGCTTACCAACCACATGGTTCGGGTTCAGTCCCACTGGATGGCACCTTGGGCAAGTGTCTTCTGTTATAGCCTTGGGCCGACCACGTGCCTATACTAGAATGAATTGTTGCTGTTCTGAAGGCAACGAAATGGTTGATATAATCAACTTGACCCCTCAAATCAAAATTGTTGACCTTAAACCCTGCAGTTGATCAGTGTCCCGTTCAGGTAGAATGTTCTCATCTCAATCATGTATACGCCATGGAAACCAAGTAACTGGTCTTATAAGTCCCAGAACAATTTGATAAAACCTTTTGGTTCCGTGAAATAGGAAAGGAGCCGAATCGTCAGAACAATTAACTCGCTCGATGGAAGGGGAAGGCCTTGTGTTATACGCGTTCAGCAGCTTTGGGATATAAGTTCAAGTCCACCATGGGCCAGCTCTACCGTTAATCCTTCCGTGGCTAATAGCTATATACATACATACATACATATATGGATACCCACAAACACACACGCACACGAACTCATGCACAGACAGACAGAGAGATAGATATTTAGATAGCTATATAACTAGATAGATAGATAGATAGATAGATAGATAGATAGATAGATAGGCGGCGAGCTGGCAGAAACGTTAGCGTGCCGGCCGAAATGCTTAGCGTTATTTCGTCTGCCGTTACGTTCTGAGTTCAAATTCCGCCAAGGTCGACTTTGCGTTTCATCTTTTCGGGGTCGATAAATAAAAGTACCAGTTACGTAATGGGGTCGATGTAATCATCTTAATCCCTTTGTTTGTCCTTCTTTGTTTCCTGTATGTTTAGCCCCTTGTGGGCAATAAAGAAATATATATATAGAGAGAGATAGATAGATAGATAGATAGATTAATAGAAACATACATCAATATATGTATATCTAATAAGGGTGACTGAAATATAACTCGCTATTTTAAAATAAATATAAATTATTTATTAATTAAAATTTTTACAAAAAATGGATATGAGAGGAAAGCTTTTAGCACGAAGTTTTATTTAAAATTTGATACGAGCTCCAGATGTCGCCACCAGCTTCTTGAGTCACCCAGGAATTATGTCATGTGATTTCACCAGAAACTCTTGTGGGATGGAAGAAGACATAACTTCTCGTATTTGCCCCTCAAGTTCTTCCAAAGTCTTTGACTTGATACGGTAGACTTGTTCCTTTAACCAACCCCAAAGAAAGAAGTCACAGAATGTTAAGCCGGGACTCCTGGCGGGCCATTCATGCGGACCACAACGACGCAATCCATCTCCTGGGAACGTGGGTATTCAGCCATTCACCAACGACAAGAACAACTTGATTAGAAATTAGATTCTCATACTTCAAAAACCAAACACAAAACAAAATTGAGAAAAAAATTACAATTAATAAATTGTTGGTAAGTATTTTAAAATAGGGAGTTACTTTTCAATCACCCAGTATGCACATGTATGTACTTATGAA
>NC_142934.1:86679940-86682440 GCF_046866305.1 Octopus bimaculoides | reverse complement strand
TCGAAAATTTCTAACAAAAAATGAGAAAACAGCTTTGTCGCTCCGACTTATTTGAAAAAAGTTATTCTCAATGCTTTTTCTCTCTAATTACTATAAACCAATAGTTTCATCTTATCAACATAGAAATGAATTCACTATAAAATACATTAAATTTGTTGTTTATTTGAACAGATAAATGATGCCTATTAAAAGACAGATTGAATCCTTGTTTACCAATCTTCGCAGTCATTGTAGTTTATTGCTGTCTAATAAGCTTCATATTTACTTCTATATTTAAAGATTCTATCAATATCTCATAACAATTGTTCATGTCAGGTTTCAATCTCACATTTAACATTGTTTTTGCTGTTCTTTTCAATATGTCGTCTCCAATTCATATCATTGTCAACAAAATTGTCAATTTTTCTTTTTCTACTTTTTCTATACCGCATTACTTTTATTGATTTTATTATTCTAATTATTTTTTATCTACATTATTTACATTATTTACAATTGACGGATAATTGTTTTCATCTTGTTCGATGTTAACACGAGGTTTCGGCTGATATACCCTCTAGCCTTCATCAGGTAGGTGTCTTTGGGAAATTTCGAACGTGGGTTCTCATTCCTAAGGTATTGTTTTCGATGTTATTATTATTATTCAGGTCACTGCCTGGAATCGAACTCGGAATCTTGGGTTTAGTAGCCCGCGATCTTAACCACTACGCCATATGCCCGTGATTCCAGGCAGTGACCTGAACAATAATAATAATAATAATAATAATAATAATAATAATAATAATAATAATAATAATAATAATAATAATAATAATAACATCGAAAAATACCTTAAGAATGAGAACCAAAGTTCGAAATTTCCCCAAGACACCTAATGAAGGCTGGAGGGTATATCAGCCGAAACGTTGTGTTAACAACAAACAAGATGAGGACAAATATCCGTCAAATGTAAATAATGCAAATAATGCTCATAATTCCTCATCTCTTAAAAATAGAACTGTATTTTTTTTTACTTGTTACATTCAGTCGACTGCAGTTATGTTGGGGCACCGTAGTGGAACAAAGCAACCCCAGTACTTAAGATTTAAATTTCTGATTCTATTGGCCGCTAAGCCCGAACCGTTACACCACAAGGACGTAAGCTCACCATTTCTTCAAAACTCATGTTGACTGCTTTGTTTAAGTTCCCCAAAAACCTATACACGTTCCATTAAATAAACATTGTGATTATGTTCTCAAGGCTAGTATGAATTGAAGTGATTCCCAGTGGTTGTTTTCTTGAGAATTAACCATTTTTCTGAGGACTCATACAGCTGGCTGTTACCTGGTTTCTATAGGTATAAGTGACTGAAATAGGAACATCTCCTCTGAAGGGAACGCCAGTCTATCGCAGGGTTATTCATTTACAAATGTATGAACTGGAGTAATGTGATGTTTTCGCCAAGAACACTACGCAACCCTCTGTCCAAGAATCGAAACCACTATCTGGCGATCGTGAGTCCAACACCTTAACCACTAAGCGACGTCCCTTCACAGGTGTTAGGTGCAGTGTTTATTTAAATTAAATCTTTCACTCGCAACTCCAGTTTGACTCAATTGCTATCTTTTACACGTATCACATTATCGGTATTTCAAGTTCTTTTTTACACAAGCGAACTACTTCTGTGCATGCTTATCGTTTTAAACTGGTAGCACTCCAAACACTAGGTCACACGTCTTCGCATTTCCGACCACAAGTACATGTAATATCTGCTTTAAGAGCACTTTTTAATCTAGCATTCAACTATTTTGCTATAGAATATTCATTTCTTTATTGCCCACAAGGGGCTAAGCATAGAGGAGACAAACAAAGGGATTGACAAAGAGATTGAATAGATTACATCGACCGCAGTGCATAACTGGTACTTATTTAATCGACCCCGAAAGGATGAAAGGCAAAGTCGATGGAATTTGAACTCAGAACGTAACGGCAGTTGAAACACCGCTAAGCATTTCGCTCGGCATGCTTAACGATTCTTGTTCCTTTATTGCCCACAAGGGTTGAAACATAGAGGGGACAAACAAGGACAGACAAAGGGATTGATTACATTGATCCCAGTGCGTAACTAGTTCTTATTTAATCGACTCCGAAAGGATGAAAGGCAGAGTCGAATTCGGCGAAATTTGAACTCAGAACGTAACGGCGGACGAAATAACGCTAAGCATTTCGCCCGCCGTGCTAACGTTTCTGCCAGCTCACCGCCTTATTTTCCTATAGAATATTGCGACTCTTCCTCACACTTAAACGCAGCTTTGCGTCAGGCGCAGAGGACATATTTTAGAAAATTTTTTTAGAAAGGCAAATATATATTTTTCCTACTAAGACTCTTGATTCGTTTTTGCTGTCATTGTTGCTGCTGCTGCTGCTGCTGCTGCTGTCGTCAACAGGACATGGAATGCATGTGAAAAAGTAGGAGCCGACCAAATCCAGTGGCGGAAGCTTGACATCCAACGCCCTGAGTTG
>NC_142934.1:86654940-86674940 GCF_046866305.1 Octopus bimaculoides | reverse complement strand
AATATTGTGGGTCTAGAAACAAACGAATCAAAGACACAGCACATCACCATTAATATGAATACAGCCGAAACAACAGGCATCCTGGCAAATGGAAAGCAGCTACCCAGGGTTGATAAATTCACTTACCTTGCTCTGACTGTAAATGCTCTCACGCACAACACAAACAGTGATGTCATAAACAGAAGAAAAGCAGCGTATATATTATCACCATATATATATATATCAAACAGAAGCACACGAAGGTATGCAATATCTGTGTATATATATATGTGCGTGTGTGTGTGGGGATAAATACATGTCTATGGATAAACGTATGTATGCATATATTCTTTATATACATATGTGTATATATATATATATATATATATATATATATATATATATATATATATACACACACCCAAATACACATGCACACATAAATATACATGCATATGTATAGCTATATATATATATATATATATATATATATATATATATATAGCTATACATATGCATGTATATTTCTGTGTGCATGTGTATTTGGGTGTGTGTATATATATATATATATATATATATATATATATATATATATATATATATATATATATATATATATATATATATATATATATGGGAGAATATACAAATAATAACAACAGACGAGGACAGGTGGTGTAAATAACAAAAGTATATATTAGTATGACGCTCGGGAATACGGAAAGTCTTTGACGTTTCGAGCTACGCTCTTCAACAGAAATAATACGGAGACAAGGAGAAAAACACGGAGAAAAAAAATTGAATAGTTTTCAGTCAACGGTCAATCATAATAATGGCCGATCATAACAATGGCTGACCGGAAGTTAGAAATTCTTATTTCAGGAGAGCTAAGAAAGGGGGAGATAACAAACGGTGATCGGGAACGAGGGGCTGTGTGTGGGAGGTAGAATGCTGGTGATCTTGACGTATGTAGTGTGAAAATGGGGAAGGGAGAAAGGGAGAAAGTAGTTGGTCAGTTGTAGTGTGTGCGTGGTGTGATGCGAGGGTATTGGTGTGGTGTGCGTGGTGTGATGCGAGGGTATTGGTGTAGTGTGATGTGAGGGTGTTGGGAGATGGGGAAGGTGGGTATGGGGGGAGAGAAAGAGGGGAAGGTGGGTATGGGGGGGAGAAAGAGAAGAAGAGAAAGAGAGGAAGAGTAAGAGAGTGAGAGATAGGGAAGAGGGGTATATATATATATATATATATATATATATATATATATATCAATATGTACGCATATATATGCATACACGCACACGTGCACATACGTATATTCATATGAATATGCGTGTCTATGAGTGTATAAATCCTGTCTACCATTCTATTTATGTGTGTTACATGCATTTTGCTGAGTAGACGTTTGTGGGAAGGAATTAAATTTGACGATGCGAGTAAATTGCCACCATCTTTGCAATCTTCCTCAAATTAACACAGACACACAGCAGCACATTATCACACATAGACTCGTACACATCACAAATGATAATAATAATAATAATAATAATAATAATAATAATAATAATAATAATAATAATAATAATAATCATAATAATAATAATAATAATAATAATCATTATTATTACTATTATTATTATTATTATTATTATTATTATTATTATTATTATTAGTTTTATTACTATTATTATTATTGTGTTATCATTACATAGTATATAACAAATGAACATACATACACAAACACATACATACACATACATACACATACGTATGCATATATATGTATACATATATGTGTGTATATATTCATATATATATATATATATATATATATACGTACATACATAAAGATATATATATATATATGTAGAATAAACACACACACACATATATATATATATATATATATATGTATATTTATACATATATGACTATGATGATCAATACGGGTGGAGTGTGCTGGTAATTTTCTGCTGCCTGGAGCTATATTTTGCGTAAACGGAAAAAATATCGAGAGCTGTTTACGATAATTAATAACTTATTTTCGATTTGTTAGCTTCGTTGGGAGCAAAAACACCCTAGAGTGACCGTATGCAATAATAATAGGTATGGTAGGTTATTTGACAGGATTTGGTAAATGATTGACAAGGTAAGAGCCATTGAATGTGAAAGTGAAAGTAAGAGAGGGCGGGATATAGTTATATATGTATATAAATATAAGTAGGAAGGGAGAGACTGTCGAAGAAGACAAATAGAGAGAGGGAGGGAACGATTGAAAGGGGATATGTAAGAGAAATGGGAAACGTGAGAGTAAAATATATGATGTTCGTAGAGTAAGAAAGAATACATGAATGAAAAATTACTGAAAAATACAGAAGATATTGAATGACAGACAGAAATGATAAGTAAAATATAAGCCAAAAACACACGTACACGCGCACACACGCGTACATACATACACACACACACATATATACATATATGCATATACGTATATAAGTGTGCATGTATATATGTATACATGCATATATATATATATATATATATATATATATATATATATATATATTTATATACATTTATATACACATCTATATGCCTATATAATTAATATATATGTGTATATAAATAAATATATATTTATATATATATGTAAATATACATACATACATACATATATATATATATATATATATATATATACATACACACACACACACACACACACACACACACACACACACACACACACACACACACACACATATATATATATATATATATATATATATATATATATATGTAGGTATGTATGTATATATATATATATATATATATATGCATGTGTGTATCTACATATGTAATACTTTGGATATAAACAATATGATGCTCGCCATGTCTACCGGCATTTTCACCAGGATTCGGTTATCAATTCAACGCAATCCATCCATGAATAATGCCTTACCATTCTTTCTAGAACGAAGAATGTAATAAGACAAATAATAATGATAGTACGCTGAGGACTATACTAACATGCATTGGCAGTACACATACGAACGCACACACAGACACGCACACACACGCGTGTGCGCACATATGCCTATACATTTGTTCAAGTGTGTGTTTGCGTGTAAATACGTGCATAGTGCCAGTAGCTATTTCAACACTTTCATTTCACGCTGCGATCTTGAAATTTGGATATAATGATCTTCTTCTATATCTCCCGTACCTTGTGGCTCAAATATTATTATACGGTCGCTTGCTATGTGCTGAATAACATTAACGGTACTCCGCAAATAGAAAAGAAATATATTGCCCTCTGTCTGTAATTTGATACCATCTCTGTTTTTCTGTTTATTGTTGTGGTGGATCATTTTATACTGTGTTATATTCCCCTCATATCAAAAAAGAAATGCAGAGATGTTTGTTGTATTCAATAGCTCTGTCCGCCATCGACCATATCGTCTTGGCGGATTCATGCATCTTTTTCTTGCCAAATGTTATTTTCTTTGACCTTGTTTGGGTTTACATACACACATACACACACACACACTTACATACATACATACATACATACATACATACATACATACATACATACATACATAATTGTCAGTCAGGATAAGCTTGGGTTTTCAGTAAAAGAAATCATCCAACTGATTTGAACATTTGAAATACAATCTTTGAGCGGAACAGTAAAACTCTGCAAGACTTTTCTCAGGTTTAGAATGTGACATTGTTTTCGTTATCTTCATTCCAACGATGGAGCTTTGTTTCTTTGTTAGAAACCAGCTTCTTCTTCAGAGGAAGAATTTAAGTGATTAAAAACAGAAAATATACATACATACATGCATTCATACATACATGCATTCATACATACATGTATGTATGAATGCATATTGTTGCTTGGGACAAAGGGGCAGAGGTATGTACAATCATAGAGGTTAGCTGCCCTGCAGATATAAATATCTCTATGAAAATCAATGAAAAAGAGGATATCTCTGGACAACTGCTTCGAAACCTCCAGTTTCTATATCCAGACTATGAATTCATTTTCATACCAATAATAATTGGAGCACTAGGTTTTGTTACTAAATGCTTAAGGGGGAATTTGGATAAACTGGAATTTTCAGAAATAGAAATAGACCGGCTGATTCGTACATTAGAAGTGCAATCTGCGAGTAGAACAGTAAAAATATGCAAGACTTTTCTGAAGTTCCAAATGTGAATTTGTCTATGTTAACAACATCTCAAAGATGGAGCCTTGTATCTTCTTGGAAACCGGCTCTCTCCTCAGTGGAAGATTTATAATAATTCAAAAATGGAAGGGACTGTATGCATACATAAATGGAAGCATACACACATGCGTTCGTGCGTGCGTTTGTGTGTGCGTATGTGTGTGCGCTTGTGTGTGTGTGTGTGTGTGTGTGTGTGTGTGTGTGTGTGTGAGTGTATTTCATTAGTCAGTTTTATTTCAAGATTTCTTGCCAGTAGAGAAAGAACCGGTTTCCAACCTAGATTCAGGGCTCCTTCATTGGAATTTCAACATCAATAACAGTGTATTTTTGTATATATGCATTTATGTATGTATGTATGAATATATGTATGTATGTATGTATGTATGTATGTATGTATTTGTATATTTTATTTTATGTAAGCCTGCTTGTGTATATACTTGCATATCTAGACAGGCTTATATATACAAAGTGATAAGCTTCTAGAAAGTTTTTCAGATTTTTACAGTTCCGGTGATGGATTGCATCTGTAGGTTTCGAATCAGCTTTCTCTTTTCTGGCTTTGGGAAGCCTAATTTCTCAAGATAGGTATTGAGGCAGTGTGTTACCTATCCCAGCACCCCAAGAATACAGGTATAAACCTGAACTTGTAATCTGAATAGATTAACTTTCTCAATAGTTCAGCGTAGGTGTTCTCTTTTTCACCGATCTTCGGCTTTATTTTAACATCCGCTGAGCAGCTGATTTCCGCAACTGCGCAGTTTTTCATCTCTACGCCCCTGCACGAGCTCCAGTTACTTGCACATACATACAAATACATGTGTCATTACCCTGTAGATTTTTCTTGAAATTCAAGGGGCCTTGAATCTTTGTAAGCAACCTGCTCTTTTTTCATTAGTAAGAAATCTTGAAGTAAATCTTAATTATAATGTACATACACACACTCGTATATAATACATACATACATACATATATGCATACATACATAATACACACATACGTATATACATACATAGAAGATTGTGTTAATTATCTTCACTTTTCCAGGAACAATCTTATCATGTATCTCTGATATCGTTCGTTCAGTCCAAATGGCGGCAAATTAACTTCCAGTGAATGTAACAGTAGCAGAGTAATATTCCCATGACATTGTTATGCTCGAATTTGCTGACGTATCCTCGAAAAATTATGTGTTATCTGATCGACCTATCGATGAGTATCCCACGAAATTAAACTGTTTTATAAAATTTATAGAGAAATGCATATGCATACCAAAACATATGCTGAGGCACAAAAGCATTCATATATCTTTTATCTTTTACTTTCTGCAATCATTAGACTGCAGCCATGCGGGGGCTTCATCTTATAGAATTTTAGTCGAACGAAATCGACTCCACTACATATTCGTTTTCAAAGCTAGGTACTTATTCTATCGGTGTCTTTTGCTGAAACACAAAGTTACGGGGAGGTAAATGTACCAACACCGATTGCCAGGTGATTGTCAGGGGCAAAACACAAACACAAAGACACACACGAATAGGCATAGAAACCATTTAACGTTATACAAAACACAACATTTCTGAAAATTGTTATTAATGATTCAAAATTAATTTGAAATACCAGCACAGCTTCCGTCTCTCAAAATCCTTCACAGGACAACATTGCTAGGACTAGAGCTATAATAAAGAAACTTGCCGAAAGTGTCGTTGTATTAGGCTGAAACAGAAATCACGCAGTTGCAAAGCGATCTTCTTTAGCAGATAACCATATGTGAACCGCTTCACAACAATAACTGCGTTTACGCGCGCGTGCATATATGTGTATACACACACATATATACACATATGCACATATACAATTATTGATAGATCGACAGACAGACATGTTTCTTTATTGGCTACACAAGGTTGAACACAGAGGGGACAAAATACAAAGTGGAGATTTTCTGTTTGAGAAAGAAAAAAGTGGGGGTAGAATTTCGAACAAAAGGGATCGTGGAAAGAAAAAAAAAGAAAAGGAGGAAGCCGATCAACAGGGATCGTGTATCACAGAAATGTCATAATGTAAAAGAGAACACAGATTAGGTTTATCCGTGGAAAGAAAAGCCTACGGAAAGGACCACGGACCACGGTAACCTCGAGCAATAATGTCATGCAAAATACACATTACAGTAAGAGACTTTCTATTTTCCTTTCTTTTTCTGATTGATAGGATAATGCTCAAGATGGCTCCGTCATTCAACTGTGCCATCCTTGCTACATTCACCCATCTTTAAGAAGTTGATGAGAGATTCACCAGTGAGGAAAGTGTTTGTCTCTAGATCTTTCAGACGCGTCCACCATACACATTCTTTCGTTACAGCCACAAGTACGATGAAAATGGCTCTTCCTTCCCGTTTCAAGGAAGGAAGCGCGACAATATTCACGATAGACTCGATTGATAAACCGACTCGTCCCACACGCGTTAGCAGTCGTTCGACAGGTCGGAAATGTTTGGACACTGTACGAGTGCGTGCAGAACGGTTTCGTCGCTCTGACCGCATCTCGTTCGGCTACAGGTCGGCCGCATGTTTCTCGAGCCATGCCTGTAGAGGTTATCCCGAACGGGTAGCGCTTCTCGATAGCACTACCAGGCCAGGGATCTCTGGAAGTTGTCCATAGGTTCCGGCCCGAAAGTAGTCTTGAACAGGCGGGTCAGGTACTGCTCATGGACGCTCAGGTTCACCCCGAGATCGTCGTCGTACCTCCCCTCCACTAATCCCCTATAGAATGCTCTCGTTGTGTTGCAGTCGCTCAAGGTCAACTAGATAGACAGACAGGTAGACAGACAGATAGATAGATAGATAGATAGATAGATAGATAGATAGATAGATAGATAGATAGATAGATAGATAGATATAGATAGATAGATAGACAACTAGACAGACAGATAGATAGATAGATAGACAGACAGACAGCTAGATAGATAGATAGATAGATAGATAGATAGATAGATAGATAGATAGATAGATAGATAGATAGATAGATACACATAATCATGACCCACTGGTAAATGGAGTTTTAAATTTAAATAGGTGCGCTTAAATACACTCACACACACATATGCATACACACACATATATGCACACGCATACACATACATTTATACACCTATATGTATGCAACTATACACACGAATACTCGCTCACACACATACTCGTAATGTTGTATGAACATAATCATCAACACAGTAAATATCCGTTGTATCAATATTCTTTATCGTTTTAGTCGGTTAGTAAACAAGAAAAGCAGCATGGCGCCAACGAGACTTCTTTTCAAAATACTTAACGGGCACACGTCTTTGTGCTTCGTCTTTATTTTGCTATTTCTATCTACTATAAAACTCTCTGTTTATACGCAGCTTGATAGTGTTTAGGATATTAAACGACAAAACGTTTTAAGCACTTGACTCCGACGAAGGTTAAGTGTGTACGTAATTATCCTGAATTTTGCCGTAACCATCAAAAAAGATTTACAATCAACTGATCAAATACGACCGCCATTTTAAAACAAACCAAATATGAAAAGTGGTATTTCTTTCCAATTTCTCTTTTCAATTGATATATAAAATAAATTGTTTTTTTTGTTTAATATTGTTTTTATTACTGTATTAATTTTACTTGTTTCATTTTTATCGTTTTTGCTTTTCTCATATTTTTTTTTTATGTTTGCATTAACATAGATATATAAAAAATAAAATAAAATAAAATACCCTTTTTCTTCGTTCTATAAAGTTAATTTCTTTGCTTAAATATAAAACGACGAACAAAAGTAACACAAAAACACCTTTTCCTGTTGTTGTTATCATTATTATTATTGTTATTATTATTATTGTTATTATTATTATTATTAATCTGAACATTAATGTGAATAACTTATAAAGACATAAAAGCTCTTGACAAAACATTCGATGTTAACAAAGTAATTCAGTTTACGTTCGACGCCAATATTATATTATATACAAGCAGATACATACATATATACGTACGCACGCATGCATACATACACAGATACATACAAACATACACACACATACATACATATACACACGCATACATACATACATACATATATACATACAGACACACACTCACACACACATATATATATATATATATATATATATATATATATATATACACACAGGCACGCGCACACAGACGCACTCGCACACACATGTATAACATATATATAGACATGCATACATGCATATATGTACTTATACATTTTCAACCTGAAGTTTCAAGTTTTTCTTCAATTTACTGTTTCGAGTGCTGTGGACTTTGTAAAGTTGAAGATCTTGTTTATCAAGGTTATTATTACAATTGATGTTGTGCTAACATAAATAGGGATACGTTCTCATGTCGGTCAGCCGAGTTTAACCACTTTTCTTCCTTCTCAACCATTTTCTGAAAAAAAAAAAAAAAAAAAAAGAATGTAGGCGGAAAAGAAAAAGAGATAAAGAAATTGAAACAATAATTGCTTCTCTTAGCAGCAATGGTATTGGACATAAAATGTATCTCTGATAGACATAGAAAACATCCGCATCGTCTTTGTTAAGATTTTTGGCTTGAAGTTTTGTTTAGTTTGGGAAATAAAGAATGAAAGTGTTAAAGAATAATAACGCCCATTGCTCACTCTGACAAGCGTAAACGAAAGCACAAATATATATTTTCTACATTTATGTACACACATAATCCCACACACGGAAGAATAAACTGGCACTCCGTCGGTTACGACGAGGGCTCCAACAGACTCGATCAACGGAACGGCCTGCTTGCGAAATTAACGTGAAAGTGGTTGAGCTCTCCACAAACACGTGTACCCTTAATTCAACGTGACACAGAGTGTGACAGGGCCGGTCCTTTGAAATATGGGTGCAATTTATTTTTGCCAGCTGAGTGTAAATAAGTGAGATAAAGTTTCTTGCTTTAAGAACACAACGCGCTGCCGGGAATCGAACTCACAACCTAACGTTCATGAGCCGAATTCCCAAACGACTAAGCCACGCGCCTTCACAGAAGAGTAACCACTCGCAAACACACACACAAAAAGGGTGAAATATAGGCAATGCAAAACATTCATACATACAGTAATCCCTCGATTATCGCGGGTGTTACGTTCCAATCCTCTGCGCCCCCCCCCCCCCCGCGATAAGTGAAACTCCGCGAAGTAGAAACAATACTGTATTGTATGTTTATTACATCTGCCTTAGAGAAGGCGGAGGTATTGTTTTCAGTCGTGTTTGTTTGTTCGTCCGTGGACAAGATATCTCAAGAACCGCAGGATGGATTTGGATAAAACTTTTCAGTTTGGCTTTGCGACTGGCACGAACTGATTAGATTTTGGGATTTTCTTTTCTACTTCTGAAACAAAACTAGTGATTTTGAGGGGAGGGAGAAATCAATTACTTTGTCGCCAGTGCTCGGCTGGTATTTGTTTTATCGACTAGGAAAGGATGAAAGACAAAATCGACCTCGGCTGAATTTGAACCCAGCAAATAAAGGCGAACGATATGTCGCTAAGTGTTTTGCCCGGCATCCTAACGATTCTCTCAGCACACTACCTTAATAATAATAATAATAATAATAATAATAATAATAATAATAATAATAATAATAATAATAATAATAATAATAATAATAATAATAATAATAATAATAATGATAATAATAATAATAATAATGATAATAATAATAATAATAATAATAATAATAATAATAATAATACACTTGCAGAAAACAACACTGCGGAAGGTGCTCAAAAAATAAGGGGTGTTACCTTAGTTCACTGGTAGTGAACAGCTGACACCGTAGTACATCTCCAGGGTTAGAAGCTCTGCAAAGGCAACAATGATAATAATATTAATAATAATAATAATAATAATAATAATAATAATAATACACAGCACATACCCAAGGCGCACAGAGCTGCGCTCGGTAGTGAAGTGAAAGCACGTTATAAAAATAAAACTACTGAACAATAATAATAATAATAATAATAAGAAGAAGAAGAATCCTTCCTTCTATAAGCGTACAAGGCCTGAAATTTCGGGGAAAGGCGTTTGTCAGTCTGTCGACTCAAATGCTTGACTTGTTTCACATCGACCCCGAAAGAATGAAAAGGGTAAAATCGAATTTGAACTCAGAAAGTGAAAGCGGGGGAAATGTGGCTAAGTATTTTATTCGGCGTGTTAACGATTCTGCCAGCCCAGCACCTTAGAGAATATTAACTACATATGGTTACAGTTAAGCTTTTCATACAAAAGAACAAAAGAAAAAGAACAAAAAAAAAATGCATAATAATAAAAAATCTTCTGTAATCCTGTCAATGAATATTGTTTAGTCTAGAACATTTTGCTCAACAAATGTATTATCTAGAGGATGACGATTCAGGCCAAATGTTTACTTTGATAGTATAAATAATCTTTTGAGTTACAGTTTACATTAAGTATGTAGAAAACACCACTATAAAGTGCGTATACGTATGATTAGATCCTGAAAATAACAACGGTGAACTATTGCGATTATTACGACAGTAATTAGAATAAGTATTGATACATGCACCCTATGATAGTTTCAACGGGAATGGATATTTGGCTAAAACCGTAAAACGAGATAAAAGCTTGTACCGAAGCGATGCGGTGATGTAAATTTTATTGCCACATAAACTCTTGTGAATTTCGCAAAGCAGTCTAAGAAAGGATTAATCCAGTGCATTACTAGAACCATTTTAATGTTGGAGTTATGAAAGTGGAAGTGTAATTAATTTTTTTAAAATTCAGTTTTATCAAAGTTCAGTTTTAAGCTTAAAGCTCATAGCACTTGTTTACCTCCGTCGGGCGATCTACTAGCGCAAATCAGTCAATATATTGACTGGATTATACATAAAGTTTCAGCTTTCTAAGTTCGGTCGGAGTCACTTCTCTCAGGGACATCTCATTGATGAAAGCCAGTATAGCTCGAAGCATCGATGTCTGATATTTCTAATAGAAGGCATCACTGAACGAGCTGGTGTTTTCACACCCTTTTACCATAACAGAGAATTATTCTCCACGGTATATTCAGTGTCTTTGCCGTTTAGTAGTTAAAATATGTCACAATATTTCAACTAGCCTAAATTCTGTTCATACAACGCTTAGTGTTTCTTGAGCCATGCAACTCATAAAACCGTTTACTCGGTTTTCATGGCTTACAAGTACCTGAGATCACAGCATTTCTTCTGGACCGGACACCAGTCCGTTGCATGCTTTAACAGAAATTTTGGGTGGAGTGGAAGAAGTAAATAAATTAGCAAATAATCCTTTCTTTTATAGGCATAGGGCTTGAAATTTTAGGAGAGGTAGACGAACACCGATGTTCCATGTTTAAGGATTGATAATTGTTAAGATATTTCTCTTACCATGAGACTAATGGTAGACTTACACATAAGGCAAGCATTTTTATCCACCAACGTGGCATTGAGCACTCATCTTCATTATTCTATATTACACACACACGCGCGCGCACACACACACACAGCGACACACACACACACAAACTGAACCACACGTACTCCAGAGTCAAGCTGTGGGTAAGAATTGAACCGAAAAATTTATTTGTCGAAATTTTCGACAACCATTTACATAAATACGCATCGAAATTCTTCAAAACAAAATAAACAAATTTTACAACTTCCGTCTATCGAAAATTTCCCTGATAGAAATTTTTTACTCGTCATATTGTTGTTTTTAACATGTTTGCTTATTGATTATACACACACACACACACACACACACACATACACACACACACACACATACACACACACACACACACACACACATATATATATATATATATTTAATATATATATATGTATGTATATGTATATTTATTCGTATATTTTTCATTATTTATTTATCCATTTTTTTGGTATTTTCCTAGTCTTTTCCTTTCGTCTTTGTTATTTAATTAACTTATGTTTTTCTTGAGTTGATATTACTCAAAAATTATATATTTAGATAATTAGCACAAGAAGATTGGCTGACAGAAATATTTACAGAACGGATAAAAATAATGCCTTCAAGTGTCTATTTAAAATTCTATTGAAACTGTTTATTTTTATTTAATTTTTGGCTTCCATTGAGTAAAATCTGTCCCGAATTAATTGAGAATATTTATTGAAATTGTCATCGTTGTTGCATTATATCTTTTTTTTTTTTTTTTTACACCAATTTTGCTGAAATGTTTGTCTGCGGTGCAGAGAAGACAGGAACAATTTTAAACAACGGTTATGAAGAGCAATTAGAGTAAACAGCTATATTTTTGTCTGTTTCTGATCATGCGCACGTGAGAGTATGTTTGCGTGTGTGATCTGTGCATGAGTCCATATATTGTTGTCTGTGTGTATGCATGTATATATATATATATATATATATATATATATATATATATATATATATATATATATATATATATATATATATATATATATACATACATATGCGTGCATGTATGCATGTATGTATATAGATGTATATGTGTACATACATTTATGTTTGTATGTATGTATATTGTGTATGTATGTATGTGTGTGTGTGTATGAAATGTTTGTATATATATATGTATCTATATATTGTTCTGTGTATGCATACATATATAAATATATGTATGCGTGTGTACAGTGTGCAGAGACGGAGATTGGGAGTGGAGGAAAGTAACACAGGGAGAGGGAAATTATTGATGTAAAAATGTACACAAACACACAGGTATATAATTTATAAACTACGAGTATATATTTAATTTCGAAATGCCGTATGCATGTGAAAACACTCATCAGCCTACATGTGTAATTTCAGACGGCTGCATGCAAATTAGATACATTATCTATCTATCTATCTATCTATCTATCTATCTATCTATCTATCTATCTATCTAACGATCTATCAGTCTAACTTAATGGATGCATACATATATACATACATACATACACACAGACACATATATATATAATATATTATTATCTTATATATATATATATATATATGGGAGAATATACAAAAAATAACAACAGACGAGGACAGGTGGTGTAAATAACAAAAGTATATATTAGTATGACGCTCGGGAATACGGAAAGTCTTTGACGTCTCGAGCTACGCTCTTCAACAGAAAGAATACGGAGACAAGGAGAAAAACACGGAGAAAAAAAAATTGAATAGTGTTCAGTCAACGGTCAATCATAATAATGGCCGATCATAACAATGGCTGACCGGAAGTTAGAAATTCTTATTTCAGGAGAGCTAAGAAAGGGGGAGATAACAAACGGTGATCGGGAACGAGGGGCTGTGTGTGGGAGGTAGACTGCTGGTGATCTTGACGTATGTAGTGTGAAAATGGGGGAAGGGAGAAAGGGAGAAAGTAGTTGGTCAGTTGTAGTGTGTGCGTGGTGTGATGCGAGGGTATTGGTGTGGTGTGCGTGGTGTGATGCGAGGGTATTGGTGTGGTGTGATGTGAGGGTGTTGGGAGGTGGGGAAGGCATGGGTGGAGTGTGGGGTAGAGGTAGGGGTCTGTGGGTAGGGTGGGGTATGTGGGTAGGGGTGGGTGGTGGGTGTAAGGAATTGGATGGGGTGGAGTGGGAAGGTAGAGTAGGAGTGTGTTGGGGTGTGTTGGGATGAACTTATGAGGGGGTGTTGACGAGGAGGGAGAAGGGGAAGGTGGATGTAAGAGAGGGGGAAGATGGGTATGGGAGGGGAGAGGAAGAGAGGAGAGAGGGTGGGTATAAGAGAGGGAAGGGGGATGGAGAGAGGGGGAAGGTGGGTATGGGGGGAGAAAGAGGGGAATGTGGGTATGGGGGGAGAAAGAGAGGAAGAGTGGAAGAGAAAGAGAGGAAGAGAAAGAGAGGAAGAGAAAGAGAGGAAGAGAAAGAGAGGAAGAGAAAGAGAGGAAGAGAAAGAGAGTGAGAGAGAGGGAAGAGGGGTATGGGGGGGGAGAAAGAAAGGAAGAGAAAGAGAGTGAGAGAGAGGGGAAGAGAGTGAGAGAGTAAGGGTGAGAGAGTAAGAGAGTAAGAGTGTAGAGAGTAGGAGAGTAAGAGTGTAGAGAGTAAGAGTGAGAGAGGGGGGAGTACGAGAGAAGAGAGTGAGAGAGAGTAAGAGAGTAAGAGTGTAGAGAGTAGGAGAGTAAGAGTGTAGAGAGTAAGAGTGAGAGAGGGGGGAGTACGAGAGAAGAGAGTGAGAGAGAGTAAGAGAGAGGAGAGAAAGAGTAGGGGTGAAGAGAAGTGGGAGTGGAGAGAAGTATGAAGAGAGGTGAAGAGACGTACAAAGAAGTAGGAGTCGGAGCAGGAGGTGGGGGAGGGGAGAGATGGGTGGTAGGAGGGAGGGTGGGGGGAGAGAGACAGAAGGAGGGGGTTAGATGAAGAGTGGAGGGGAGTTGAGCCCATATGCCGCAAAGGAGCGAAGATAGATGATTAATCCCTGTTCACGGCGCAAACGGGAGTCCGGATGGCCCCTGTGCATGGACAATCCAAACACAGACAGGTGTTGCCGCAAGGAGTGGCCGGCAGAACGGAAGTGGCGTGACACCGGGGTGTCATTGCCGACACACATATATATATCGTCTGCAAAAACATAAATCCGAAAGAAGTACATTCTATGATGTAGACAGTATATATTAGAAATGGGGAAGGACGGTTTATGGGATTATCTTACGTTTCCTGTCCAGAAAGGGTTTAAGTTTTTGGCGTATCATCAGATCCTAAAAACATGTTGGCCCAAGACCCCTTAAAAATATGGAAGAGTAAATGCCTCACTACACAAAGGTAACTATTGGAGATTAATCTCTCTTTTCTATTGGAGTTAAGAATGTTCTTTGGTTCGAGTGAGACCTTTAGGATTCTCGTGCCTAGTAATTTCGAAGCCCTACGTCTGAGGATGATATGATTTTAATATATTAAGCGTCCTGGTTTTTCTAGGCCATTTCGTATTTCCTCTTGCCTTTCTTTATTTTTTAAACACTTTTGTATTCACACTGATGAAGCTCTTTGTACTAGTTCGAATATCCTATGAAGATGAAGAATATTATTTTTGTAATTCCTCCGTAGACACCGCTTGACATTGGAAGCGGAAACGGCCGTAAGAATTGCCATGTCACTGATATGTTATTTCATGTTTTGTATTAAAAAATAATCTACAGATGTGGTCCAATCGGTCTGTTTGTTGACCTAAAGTTTTCTCTATTTTCTGATTATTTAAATGATATATATATATATATATATATATATATATATATATATATATATATATATATATATAAAGGCGCAGGAGTGGCTGCGTGATACGAAGCTTGCTTTCCAACCACATGGTTCCGAGAGTTCACTCCCACTGCGTTGCACTTTATACAAGTGTCTTCTACTATAGCCTCGGGCTGACCAAAGTCTTGTGAGTGGATTTGGTAGACGGAAACTTAAGAAGCCCGTTGTATAAATGTATATATATATATATATGCCAATATGCTGAAATTTCTGTTAGCTTGCTTTTTCGATTCAGTACTTTGTGTATTTATAGTGAATAATACTAAAGGTCTGTTTCTCAGCATATTACCATAAGAAATTTTTTTCTTTTGCCCTTATTTATAACTGTTTATAAATAAGGGCAAAAGTGATTCCATCTAAGAATATCTGAAGAAGGAATTGTATTCCGAAATATCATCGGACTATAGACAACTAAATTTCAACAAATATATAGTCCGTTTTTTAATATATTATAGTGCATTCAAAACTTTTTATTCTTTACAAACAATACACGATGTTCCATGTGAACTACAATACTCTCATATATATATACATATATATATACTATAAGGATAAAAGTTTTTCAAACAAAAAATTCTACCAGTGGCCAGCATATTGAAATGCCTTTCAATGTGAAAATATAAACAGTTACGAGAGTGTTGTAGTTCGCTTGAAGCATTGTGTATTGTTTGTAAAGAATAAAAGATTTAAATGGTACAACAATGCACTATAATACAAAAATTGGACTATATACCTGTTGTGATTTAGTTATCTATAGTTCGATGATACTTCGGAGTACAATTCCTTCTTCAGATATTCTTAGATGGAATCACTTTTGCCCTTAGATATTCTACATATATATATATATATATATATATATATATATATATATATATATATATATATGAGTAAAAATAAATACAAAAAAAGGGGTTCCGTATGATTGTGTATAGAGGAATATATTATTTTGTTTAAAAGAGTTCCAACTCTGTCTGTTTTTTATGTTTTATTTATATTCTTGTAAAATTAATGTGGGATATAGAATATGGAATATACAATATATAATATAAAAATGGATGGTACAATGAAATAAAGTATTGAATGTCTTATTGAATATATGAAATATGTCTTATTGAATAGATGAAATATTGAGTGTTCAATATAAAGGATTAAATATATAAAGGCGACTACGTATTTTCTATACCTTGTGGTATTTCATCATGGCCGGTATGACAGACTTTAACAGACTGTAATAGATTGCCTGGTTTTCTGTCTTTTATACCAATTCCTTTGGACAGCAGTAGTATGTGTTTTGCTATTTTTAGAATTGATGCCAAATTTATTTTTAGAAATGATGACATTTGAGAAATTGTTTTGTGTTTTGGTTGTAGGGATAAGATTTTTAAATCCCAGTAGGTGTTTGGCTATTCTTAGAAATGATGCCAAATTTATTTTTAGAAATGATGACATTTGAGAAATTGTTTTGTGTTTTGGTTGTAGGGATAAGATTTTTAAACCCCAGTAGGTGTTTGGCTATTCTTAGAAATGATGCCAAATCTATTTTTAGAAATGATGACATTTGAGAGATTTTTTGTGTTTTAGTTATAGGGACAAGATTTTTAAGCCCCAAGTAAGATAAATTTAATCATTGTTTGTTAAGAGTGGGTTTGAATTTCTTAATAAAGTCCTTTTCTTTGCATTTTCTCTCAATTTCATTCCGGTTGTAAAGTTTATGGAATGGAAATATAATAAAAGTTTGATGACCATATGTTGCCAGATGGTTACTCAGTGGTATTTGGCGAACTTCTGGGTTTTTAATCTGTTGTCGATGCACCCGTGAGCGTTCCGATAGTGCATTAGCTGTCTGGCCAACGTACAGTTCTTCACAATTAGGGCATTTGATGCAGTAGATTAGATTTCTACTTTTGCAGTTCACGTTCGCATTGGTGAATATTTTCCCTGTTTTCGTGTTCATATATGGGCCGGTATGGATTGATCGGCATGTACCGCATCGGCTATCATTGCATTTGGATACAGTGAATGTTTGATTTTTGTTGCTGAGGTCAAACCTTGCCTTTGTTAATAGCTTTTTCAAGTTTTTAGGTTGTCTCTTACTGAGAGTTATATTTTGATCTGTAATGATATTTCTCAATTCCTTACTTTGTGCAAGGATCGGCAAGTTCGCTTTGGCGATATTAAAGATGTTCTGGTGGCATGGATTTTGTATCACTATAAATGGAATGATCTTTTCCTGTTTGTCTTTTCTTTGCGGTGTCCTCAGTTGTTGTATGGGTATTTTCGAAGCTCGCTGAATACCATTTTCTATGAGTCGTGACGGGTACTTTTGCTTCAGCAGAAATTCTTTCAGTTCCATCAGGCACTGATTTCTGGTCTCTATATCCTCTACAATAGTACATATTCTCCTGGCTAGGCAGTATGGTATGTTGCATTTTGTATGGGGTGGATGGCACGATTTAAAGTTCAAGTATTGGTGTGTGTCTGTGTGTTTGTAATATATATCTGTGGTAATGGCGGTGTTCTTTTTAATTACCATTATATCTAGAAATGGTAATTTGCTACTACTCATCTCCTTTGTAAATTGGATGGATGGGTGTAGGTTGTTCAGGAGGCTGTTAAATACTTCCACAGCGCTTTGAGGTTTGGTCCAGGTTATGAAGCAATCGTCCAGGTATCTCTTCCATGCTTTTTCTATAAACTTCCTAAATTAGGTGTTATATCTCTCCTCTATTTCCTGGTAGAGTTTTTGTTCCAAGTAACCCATCACCGAATTCGCATAAACGGGAGCAAACCTCGTTCCCATAGCCGTGCCTTTAATTTGGATATAGTTCTTACCATTGAAGAAGAAAGTATTATTTTCAAGGATAAGTCTCACTGATTCTAGTATAAATATCACCGTGTACCTGTTGGGAATTGCTTCTCTGTGTTTGTTTACCCAGTATTCAACCGCCTTTATTCCTAAATCATGTGGGATATTTGTGTATAGGCTTACTACATCGAAGCTCAGTAGGATTGAATTTGTTACAGTGGTTTTGGGAAGATGGGATAAAAAGTCGATGTCATCCCGAATGAAACTGTGTATGTATGTACATAGTGGCTTCAAAAAAATGCCGATGAAATTGCTTAGATGGTGAGTAGGGCATACTGGGCCAGCTATAATTGGTCTAAGTTTTAAATCTTTTGGATGTAGCACTTTTATGTATTCACTTCCTTGTTCTTTTACTGCCTGTTGAATATCTTCTGACTTATGTATTTTGGGTAAGCCGTAAAAGTTACTGGGCTTTGGTTCGAAGTTGGTGATGTAGTTTCTTTCATTGTCAGTGAGTGAGTTGTAGTGTTTAGAAACTAGGTGGTTCATCTTCTTCATGATGTGGTGGTCTACGTTCGAGGGTATTTCACAATAGAAGGTTGTATCCTTTAGTTGTTCTTCAACTAAATCCTTGTAGTATTCCACATCCATGATGACGATTGCACCCCCTTTATCTGCTTGCTTAATTATTATTGTTTCATCGTTTTGTATGCGTTTAAGTGCAGATATCTCTGATTTGTTAATGTTCGGCCTAACTTTGGTATTTTGTTTTAGGGAGAAGTTTGATAGGGTGTCAATATATTGGTCAAGGTAGATATTTCTGCCTTTTGATGGGGTGAAATTTGATTTATTCCTCACTAAAGAATCTTCGGTTTCATTATTATTTTTATTATTAATATTGGTGGTGAAGAATTCGACAAGTCGTAATTTGCGACAGGATTTCTGGATATCTTCCTTTAGTTCATGGTGGTTGACTGTTGGTGTAGGTGTAAACTTCAGGCCTTTTAACAGAAGTTGGGTTTCGTCATTGTCAAGATCTCTTCTGGAAAAAATTAATTATCTTAGGATCTATATGTCCAGTTGTTTTGGGTATGTTACCTCTTGGAGTGTTTCTTTCTCCGGTGTTTGTTGTCCTGACATTAAAAATTGAATTTTTTTCTGTTTATGGTTTCTATTTTTGTTAGTGTTGACTTGAAGTTTGTGTTTTCGTTGTGTTATTTTACCTGGTGTTGTTATGTTTGCCGTCCTATTTTCAGAATTATACATCTTCTTTTTCAATTTGTAAGTATTGGTTTTAGTGATCTGAGAGGATGGTCTGGTATTGTTTCCGGTTCTAGGTCGGTTTTTTTCCCGTTTTTTTTTTTGTTGGTAATCTTCGTTCAGGTTTTGAAAATGATATGGTGTTCCTACGTCTAATGGTCTGATCAATATATATATATATATATATATATATATATATATATATATATATATATATAGATAGATATATATATGTCCCCATTATATGTGTGTAATAGTTCTGTAGCTTCTTGATGCACCCTGTTATTATTTCTATATACCATTGATTATTCGACGTGTCAAAGTTTTTGAGGCAATGCTGGCAGAAGTCAGATTCCAGATCCTTTGATCGACTCATTTTCTCGATGAAGTGACATTCCATAT
>NC_142934.1:86644940-86649940 GCF_046866305.1 Octopus bimaculoides | reverse complement strand
CACTTTGTTTATATTCATTTTTACATTTCACTGTATTCAAAAGGAAATTGAGTTGAGTTTAGTTTAGCAACCATTCATAGAAGCCAAAGTAATTATAACTATCTCGCTTTTTGTTTGTTTTTTTTAATTTTTATTTTCTCTCTGTGTGTTGGTGTATGTGAGTACGAGTCTCTCTATTTAACAATATCCAAAAACAAATCAGAAAGAAAAGATCCCATCACTTCCAAACGAAACCGGGACAAATTTCTTCAAGGGATACTAGATAAACCACCAAAATCTGACGTTATTTCACGCCGTCTTCAGTGGTTCAACTCTGACTAGAATGGGCTACGATCCTCCAAAAACATCTCTTTAAAATGGCTTAACAGATCTTGTTTAGTGGTGCTACGATGTTAGATATAGCCAGGGCCAAACTTTTGGTCGGACACATCTACATTATCCTAAACCATATTTTTATTATCAATTATCATTGAAAACTGGCAATCCGTCGGCAAGATTTTTCAGTTGATCCGAACAGCCTGCTCAACGGCTGAGCACTCCAAAGATACGCGTACCCTTAACGTAGTTCTCAGGGAGATTCAACATGCAAATAGATAGATAGATAGATAGATAGATAGATAGATAGACACACAGATAGATAAATAGATAGAGAGAGAGCTAAACAGATAGATAGATAGACAAACCGTTAGACAGATAGATAGATGGATAAATAGATATCTTTTTATTATAGCCACATAGGGCTAAATACAGAAAATGGACAAATTACAAAGTAGAGCTTGGGGGGGGGGGATAATTTGGATCAAAAGGGATCGCGGGAAGAAAAAAAAAAAAAACGTGGGAGGGGGCGATCAATAGGGATCGTGTATCACAGTCGATGTAAAAAACGGGGAACAGATTAGGTTTATCCGTGGAGAGAAAAGCCTACGGAAAAGACCACGGTCACCTCAGGCTTTTTTTTTTTAAGGTACATGAAAGTAAGTACCTTCTCTCTTTTTGTCTCTTTTTGTTACAAGTCTATGCTTAAAATGGTGTCGTCTTTCATTCTTACCATTCTTGCCACATTTACCCATTTTTTATTGAAACTTTCATTCGACAACACTTTCCTCTCTATCCTCATCCTCCTTTTCAAGTGGTACTTGAACAAGTTGACGAGGGACTGACCAGAGAGGAAAGTGTTTGTTTGTAGACCTTTCAAACGCGTCCACCACACGCATTCTTTTGCCATAGCTATCAGTGTTACAAAAACCGTTTTTCCTTCCCGTTTAAAGGAAGGTGGCGGAACAATATTCACGATAGACTCGGCTGATAAGTGGGCTCGTCCCACACGCGACAACAGCCGTTCGACGAAGGTCCACAGCTGTGAAATATCTGGACACTGCGCGAGTGCGTGCAGAACGGTTTCGTCGCTCTGACCGCATCTCGGGCAGGTCGGTCCGGTGGTTTTCGAACCGTGTCTGTAGATCTTCTCTCGAACTGGTAGTGCGTCTCGATAGCATTGCCAAGCCAGGGATCTCTGGAAATTATCCATTGGCCCCGGCCCGAACGTCGTCTTGAAAAGGCGGGTTAAGAATTTCTCGTCGACACCCAGGTTTGCCCCGAGAGTGTCGTCAGACCTCCCCTCCACTAGTCCTCTATAGAACGCATTGGTCGTTTGGAAGTTGCACAAGTTTGATCCCGGACGGCAGAGCTGTTGTAGAACTTGGCGACACTCGCGGTGCCATTCGCCCAGTTTCGGTCTCTTCCTGATCCATGTTTGCAGTTCGGTGAGTGAGACGAGCTGCGGGAAGGCGTGCCTCACAAACGGCGCCCACACCTGTTCACCGTCGTCAATGAAGTTCCAGAGATGCCGCAGTCTCAGTGCATGTCTGCGCATCATTAACCACGGCATCCCCAGTCCTCCACGTAACGGTTGTTGACAGCAAATGGATCGCCTCACCATCGGAACGCTACCCTTCCACAGAAAGCGGAAAAGTATGCGTTCTAGTTTCGTGATGGTGGCATCGGGACAAGGCACGACGGTCAGGCGGTAATCGATGACTGATGCGATATACACATTAGCCACCTCCGCCCGGCCTTTTAGAGATAACTTTCTCTCAGCCCATGTTTGGCTGAGTTTGATCACTCTACTGGTAATCTCGTCCCAGTTCTTATCCATTTGGAGGTCCGGACTGAACCAGACCCCGAGCAGTTTAACCGGTCCGTCCGTCCAGCGTCCCACTACGGAGTCACTGTTGGACGGTATGGGCTTGCTTCTCCAGGTGCCGAGTAACAAACCCACTGACTTTTCCGGGTTAATTTTTGCTCCTGTCACCGTTTCGTATTGTTTAAGTGTCTCGCCTAGCATCTCGACGTGCTTTTCGCTCGACACTATGACGGTGACATCGTCCGCATATGCAGACACGCTCGTCCCGCAACCCAGCTCTCGTGGGATACCCCTCAGTGTCGCCAGCTTCCGCAGTAGTGGTTCGATCGTCAATACATACAGAAGCGCCGACAAGGGACATCCCTGACGGACCGAACGCGTGATGTCGAACGGTTTTGACAGGTGACCGTTTACCCGTATTACCGATCGGATGCCGCTATACAAGGCAGCGATCCAACCGCGGAAGACGGGACCAAAGCCAGCTGCCCTGAGGACGGCCGCTAGGTATCGATGGTCGACCCTATCGAAGGCTTTAGATTGATCTAAATTGATCAGCGCCCCACCCATGCCAGGATCCTTAACTACCCTGTCCATGATGTAGCGCATGAGGTGGAGGTTGTCATGGATACTTCTGCCCGGCACGGCGCATGTTTGCGCCCTGTCGACCAGTTTATCGATGACAAGCGCCAACCTCTCGGCTATTACTTTGGCCAAAATTTTCAAGTCTGCGTTGAGCAGAGTGATGGGCCTGAAATTATCTATAAAATTCCCCTTGTTTGGGTCTTTCTTCAGCAATGTCACTGCACCTCGGCTCACGAAACCGGGAATTCTCCCGTTTTGTTGCCAGTTGCAGTAGACTGATGCCAAGAGGTCGCCAAACAAGTCTGGCATTTGACAATACAGCTCGTAGGGTAGACCATCCAATCCAGGTGACTTATCCCTCGCGCAGCCCGCCATAACATCCCTGTTCATCGATTAGAGACCGAATGGTGGCTCTGTTACCGCGTTGCGCCTCCAGGTAGATAGGTAGATATATACATACATGCATGCATATATCGACAGACAGATAAATACATAAAGAGACAGATAGATAGATAGATAGATATATAGATACATACATACATACATTCATACGTACATACATAGACAGACAGATAGATAGATAATTAGATAGATTGATACATACATACATACATACATACATAGACAGACAGATAGATAGCTAGATAAATAAAGAGATAGATAGATAGATAGATAGATAGATAGAGAGAGAGAGAGAGAGAGAGAAAGAAAAAGAGAGAGAGAAATAGATCGGTAGATAGTTGTGTGTCTGTTTGTATATGGACACGATTGTGTGTGCTTGTGCTCTCTCCGATCAAATGAGTTATTTTCAAGTAAGTTATGACTTCAGCTTGCAATGAACCGAAAGTTGGTACATCACATTACTTAAACAGCAAAGATTCTAAAAATGTGAAATTGGAACTCGGTACAAATTAAAAAGAAACACAACTTCTAAGAAGCCATTTCAAATTAGAAATAAACATCAATGGAAGATAGAAAACGCAAAAAAGAACTGAATGTTTGTTTTAATTGTTGATTCGCATTCTCGTTTCGTTCTTTTTTTTTTTGTCTTTTTACATGTAACCTTTGACCGAAAACATAATACCCTTGCATATTTTTCCATTTGTTTTCTTTGCATAAGACACAAGTATGACTGTGTGGCTAATATGTTTGCTCTTCAGTCATGTGGTTGCGGATTCAGTTCCACTCTGCGTCATCTTGGAAGAGGGTCTTCTACTCCACTTTCTATTACGGAACCGCGATGTTACAGGGACGCAAGCACAACAACACCGGTTGTAAAGCGTGGTGGGGGAAAACACAACCACAAAGTCACACACACACATATAGAAACAAATGCACACACACATACACGCATATGCAAACACACAGACATATACGACGGGCTTCTTACAGTTTCCACCTTCCAAATCCGCTCACAAGTCTTTCGTTTGCCATGACTATAATAGAAGGCACCTACGCAAGGTGTCACACAGTGAGCACTGAACCTGAAACCTATGTGGCTGGGAAGCAAGCTTCTTCTGATTCACCCACACCTGCGCCTACCTGGAGAAATTCAGACAAATTAACATTTAAAACGTTCAGGTGAAAATGATTTGTTTTGTGCGATGTCACGTGCATCACACTTTTTGCATCTGTCTAGATGAAGTGTCTTTTGTTTAATACTTGCCTGAGTAGTTAAACTTAACTATGAAAAATGATTCAATTGAATTCTAATAAATGTTCACAATGCGCTGAGCTGAGATACCCTTCGGTGATGACTGACCATGGGATTGCACCTAGAAAGTTACCCTCCCAGACACAAGTCTGAGCAAGGTTGTCTATGAAAGACCAACTGTTGCCCATGCTTATCAGTCTCCCATCTCCGTGCCACCGGTGTTATCCAATGGAAAGGCAAAGGAGTCGATACATCTTGGTACTAGTGAAGTCGCAACTCATTTCTACAGCTGAGGTAACTAGAACAACGTGAAATAAAGTGTCTTGCTCAAGAACACAACACGCAGCCCGGTCCGGGATTCGAACTCACAACCTCACGATCGTAAGCTCGACGCTCTTACCACTGAGCCATGGGCCTTCACATGTACATCTTAGAAATCCACGATGTACATCTTAGAAATTTCATAAGTTTGTATCTCTGACTGTCACATACGTCACGCAAGAATGGCCCTCGCCAGCGTCAGAAAAGACAGATACAGCTGACGGGATGGTTACAATGGGAATAGATTTGATAGGAATTTGCTCGGAAATAAACAGTTAGAGTAGCAGCAGTGCAAGTAGC
>NC_142934.1:86637440-86639940 GCF_046866305.1 Octopus bimaculoides | reverse complement strand
GAAAAAAAGAAAATGATAATAATAATAATAATGCGATAGTGAAGTGAAAGCATGTTATAAAAATAAAACTACTACTGAATAATAATAATAATAATAATAATAATAATAATAATAATAATAATAATAATAATAATAATAATAATAATAATAATAATAATGGTATGTAGAAGGAGAAAGGGTTTCGTACTTAAGTTATAACAAGTAATAACTGAAGTTATTGCAAGACTCCCGTTCCGTCAGTTGATAGCAAGAACACCTGGGGAGTATGAATGAGAAGGAAATTTCTTAAATGGCAGGAAAGAAAAAGGAAAGGCTAAAAGAAAACTGTAAGCAAATTAAGTGTGTTTTACAGAGATAAAAAGCCATATACTTCCAGATCTGGGTGGAGTGTAAAGAGATGAAATGGCTTTTGATATTAAAAATTTTGGTGACTCTTTGATAAAGGTTAAACACTGTGGATTTCATACGAAACGAAACGAGATGTGTAATGATTATACCATTTTTCAAGGGTAATAAAGGCAGGAATAAAGTAAAATATATTCAAATTAGAATATAGTGTTGATTTGCTGTCGAAAGTCGTCTTTCATTCTTGGTTGTTTATTTGTTTTCTGAAATAAATGACAAAGGTGAAAGGCGGCGAGCTAGCGGAAACGTTAGCACGCCGGGCGAAATGCTTAGCGGTATTTCGTCTGCCGCTATATTCTGAGTTCAAATTCCGCCGAGGTCGACTCGGCCTTTCATCCTTTTGAGGTCGATAAATTAAGTACTAGTTGCGTACTGGGATCGATCTAACCCCCAAAAATTTCGGGCCTGGTGCCTAGAGTAGAAAAGAATAAATATTAGCATGCTGCCGGGCAAAATGCTTCGCGGCATTTTGTCCGTCTTTATGTTCTGAGTTCAAATTCCTTGAAGGTCGAGTTTGCCTTTCATCCTTTCAAAGTCAATAAAATAAGAACCAGCTGTTTACAGCAGTGCTTGTAAGGAACGTGTGTAGCGTGTGATTGTTGCATTGACCATGACAGAAAGTTGAGCAGAGAATCGGCACCAAATTTTGCCAAAAGCTTGACAACACCTGCTCAGAGGCCTATGCAAAGTTTTCAAAAAGTTTTCATCGTTCTCGTCACATTCAAGGAAATCGTGTGCAAGGGAAACCCAAGTGTCTTCTTGGGTACAAAGTTGGCAGATACGCGTGTCATACCCAAATCTACAGTGATAATAGGCTGCTCTGAACTGTAGCTAATCTGCACATCTTTTAATAACTCACGGATGGGGATTCGACGATTTCCCCTCACAGCTGCATGCACATTTGCAATATATTTCTCAGTTCTGCTGGTTGCGGATCTCCCAGAACGTTCGTCAATATAGACATTTTTCGGCCATCTTGGAAACGTATGAACCACTCCTACACTTGTGTGCGGCTCATACACTGGTCTCTGTACATTTTCTGCAATTTTGTGTTGGCTTCTGATCAGGTATTGCCATGACAACTTACTTTGTCATGTTCAATACCACGATCACATGTTACACACGTTACTTCCAAGCACTGCTGTAAATAGCGGAAGTGAATTAGAACGTTAAAATTTAATGCGCCTCCACAGCAGAGGTGAAGTTCAATCTTTGCCAAGCTGCTTTACTCTGCATACTTTACCTTCGTTACTATGACAACAGTCCGGGTACTTATTGATCAAATCTTGTATATGTATATATATTTGTGCATGTGTGTGTGTGTGTGTGTGTGTGTGTATCCATATATTTATACATTTATAAGTACATTCACGCAGTATAGGGAATACGTATGTTTTGAGTAATATATCTGACAAAAGACTGACATCTTATGCTCTTAACGATACTTCCATACTAAATCTCCTGTGTATTTATTACCTTATCAAAATAGGGTCGCTTATAGGATTATATATTTAAATATACACACATGCATACATGCATACATATGTACATACATACATACATATGTGTACATGTGTACATATATATATATATACATATACATATACATATATATATGTATGTATGTATTCACACATACACATATATGTACATGCCTTTATATATATATGTGTATATATACTGATGGCACCTTGGGCAAGTGTCTTCTGCTATATCTCCATCCTTTCTGAATAGATGTGTATGTGTGTATGTATGAGTACGCATGGACTAGTGGTTAAACTGTGGCACTCACGAACATGAGATCGCAGTTTCAAATCACGGACAGGTTGGTGCGGTGATTTCTGGGGCAAAACACTCCCTCTCACGTTGCTCTGCATATACATCGTAAGGAACTGACTTATATTTCGGAAAATAGTATCGTGTCCACACAGAAACACTGGACCTACACATACTAACCTGTGTGAACTGGTGCACGTCGATAGAGAAACATAAAGACACTCACGCCTATACGCATCCACGCTCATATACGGACACTGACAGAGTCAAATACACTCTCACACACACACGCACACACACACAAACACACACACATGCA
>NC_142934.1:86624940-86632440 GCF_046866305.1 Octopus bimaculoides | reverse complement strand
CGTAGCGCAAGAGCAGAATATTCTTTTCTACTCTAGGCACAAGGTCCAAAATTTTGGGAGAGTCGATTAGATCGACCCCAGTACGCAGCACCTACTTAATGTATTGACCCCGAAAGGATGAAAGACAAAGTCGACTTCGGCGGAATTTGAACTCAGAACGTAAAGACAGACGAAATACCGCTAAGCAGCTCGCCACCTTTAAAATATTCTTTTCTACTCTAGGCAAAAGGCCCTAAATTTTTGGGGAGGGGGCCAGTCGATTAGATCGACCTCAGTACGCAACTGGTACTTAATATTTTGACCCGGAAAGATGAAAGGCAGAGTGGACCTCGGTGGAATTTGAACTCAGAACGTTCTAAAGTTTCTTATTTTTTATTTATTATATATATATTTATATTTATTTATTTATTATTTATTTCTTTATTGCCCACAAGGGGCTACACACAGAGGGGACAAACAAGGACAGACAAACGGATTAAGTCGCTTATATCGACCCCAGTGCGTAACTAGTACTTGTTTAATCGACCCCGAAAGGATGAAAGGCAAAGTCGACTTCGGCGGAATGTGCCTGCTCGGCGTCTTAATAATAATAATAATAATAATAATAATAATAATAATAATAATAATAATAATAATCTTTTCTACTCTAGGCACAAGGACCGACATTTTGGGGGAGGGTGCCAGTCGATTAGATCCACCCAGTACGCAACTGGTACTTAATTTATCGACCCCATCGGCTGAATTTGAACTCAGAACGTACGTCAGACGAAATACCACTAAGCATTTCACGCGGCGTTCTAATGTTTCTGCAAGCTCACCGCCTTCGCAAAAGCAGAATATTATTATCGATAATGGCTTTGATTTTGATCCATAGTTAAGACTATTTATTTCTTGTTAGCATGAATATTCTAAATCCTGAAATCATTTATTTAATAATTCACGATGCACCAAGTTACATCTTGAATGCACCATTCAAGATGGCGCTGCTCCTGTTCTGAGAACCACTGGCTAAGACTATTTATAATACGGCAGTTATATATTCATTTTCTGCTGGGATTTCTATAGCATGTTTAGCATTGATGTAGGAGGGTTGAGGGATTTTTTTTGAAAGTGTTATTTCGAAAGAAAACATTTTGGAACACTTGATGTCGTTCTCTTGAGTAGAATCTTTACAATGTCTTTTTTAGTGTTTAGTTATTTGTTGAGAAGAATTTAGATTAAAATCTCAGGGGTCGCTTAGAAAAATAAAAATGTAGGAACAAAAATGGATGAATCTTACGGAAAATGTAAATATAGGCGCAGGCATATCTGTGTGGTTAAGAAACTCGTTCCGCTACCGTGTGGCTTCGAGTTTAGTCCTACTGCTTGCCACATTGAACAAGACTCTTTTACTATATCGTAGGACCAAAATGGATTTGGTAGACGGAAACACACAAGGGTCATAAAAAAAGTATTGCAATTTTTATTTGTATTACTTTTCGACTCGCCCTCTGTATGTATGTATGTATGTATGTATGTATACCTATGAGTGTGTGTCCTTGTGTCTGTATTTGTCCTCCATCCCCTCTCCCTACTCTTGGTAATCGATGGTGGTTTGCTCACGCACCTGTAACTAAGCGGTTCGGTAAAACGGTGTGATAGGACCGACTTAAACAGAAAACGGTGCAATATAACAGACTTAAAAAGAAAACAAAAAAGTACTTCTTTCGATTTATTCAACTTTAGCTATTCAAGATTTGCTGCAGTATGGCCGCAATCCAATGACTGAAACCAGTGCATGAAGTTAACAGAAGATAAACTTTATAAGAATTGATATTTGTGGTGTAGATGGCGGAGATATCTGAATAAATAAGAATCAATTTGTGACAGAAAATGAAGTGAATTAAAAGAACTTAGTGAATTGAAAGATAGAAATTACCACCGAGAGAGAGAGAGAGAGAGAGAGAGAGAGAGAGAGAGAGAGCGTGAGAGAGAGTGTGTGTGTGTGTGTGAGAGAGAGAGAGAGAGAGAGAGAGAGAGAGAGAGAGAGACCATGTGTGTGTAAAAGAAAGCTATTTTGAAAAGGTAAATAAGCGTTTGGAGTAACGTAAGTACATGTTGTTTTAAATGAAAGATGAAAAGCTCTTAATGCCTATTGGGATAATTGGGTTCCGTCTTCTAAAAGTCCCTGAAGTTAGCGGCTGAATGGAATTGGGCTGAAAGCCAATAATGTGTTTAGGAAAGTTTGTCATTATGACAGAAACATCTTCAAAACGCAGCGAAAACAACTCTACGCACACTTCTTGAAAATTTGCAGCTCACACTCTAACTCTGCCTATTTTCGTCATACATACATCCCCCCACTCTCTCTCTCCCTTTTTCGTTATCCCCATTTCTCTCTTTCTCTTTAAATATCTCGGTTACTACTTCTCAATTCTAGAAATCAGTGTAGATAGTAAAAGCTAAGTTGTACGGTAAAGGTATGTAATTTAACTTACTTTCATCTACTACGATCCCCTCAGGAGATTTCTTCCTTACAGTTTAGCCATTAAGTATCTTAAAAGTAATGGAGTTGTTGCTGCATTCATTGGCTCAGATGTGTACTGTGAACCGTATTCGACTTAAAGTTTCCATTTCACACTGTAAATTGTTTACTAAAACATTTCAAAATGCAATTTGAAAATATTAAGAGTAGAAACGAGATGCATAGAACACTATGGCTGATTTAAATCAAGGACGACTAGAAATTCCAGTCTTTGCTATTACAATACACCTCAAAATCAAGGGTACATTTAGAAATTGTTAAGGTAGGATGGCTGTGTGGTAAGTAGCTTCTTTACCAACCACATGGTTCCGGGTTCAGTCCTACTGCGTGACACCTTGGGCAAGTGACTTCTACTATAGCCTCGGGCCGACCAAAGCCTTGTGAGTGGATTTGGTAGACGGAAACTGAAAGAAGCCCGTCGTATATATGTATATATGTATATATATATATATATATATATATATATATATATATATATATATATATATATATATATGTATGTATGTATGTGTGTGTATATGTTTGTGTGTCTGTGTTTGTCCTCCCAGTATCGCTTGACAACCGATGCTGGTGTGTTTACGTCCCCTTAACTTAGCGGTTCGGCTAAAAAGACGGATAGAATAAGTACTAGGCTTACAAAGAATAAGTCCTGGGGTCGATTTGCTTGACTAAAGGTGATGCTCCAGCATGGCCGCAGTCAAACGACTGAAACAAGTAAAAGAGTAAAAGAGAATAAAATAGTCATGAAATTTAAGACCGTTACACCTTTTACCATAAGAGAACATTTTTTTTCTCCACGGTAACTGCCGTGAATTTGCTTCCAGAAGCCGAAAGATATCAGAAACATATTTTTTGAATAACCTAAAGTGCATATATGATTGTTGTATATACATTTTTTGTAAGATTGTATGTCACACTTAATCTCTCTGTGAACTACGTTATAGGTATGCGTGCCTGCGGAGTTCTCAGCCACTTGCACGTTAATTTCACGTGCAGGTTGTTCCATAAATCTAGTCAACTGGTCTCCACGTCTTCGTAAACGATGGAGTGATGGTATTTTCAATGGACCATTTCTCATTCGCGCACATGACAATATAAAGATGGTAATCGTTTTAGTCAATTACATCAACCCACTAAATTTTCTGATCGCACCTGTTCTTTTTTTTTTAACGAACAATAACGTGATAAAAGTCAGACTCCTACAATAAATTTCAATTGAGAGCAAATTTTCATTCGGCCGAGCGGGTATGTGCAATACCAGTGCTTGTTTTCTCGATGTTTTCCCATAGGAAGGTGAGGGCGTGGCTGTCTAGTATGAACGTTGCTTTCCATCTACATGTTTCCGTGGTCAGTCTCACTACATGGCACCTTGGGCAAGCGTCTTATACGATATCTCGGGTTGACCAAAGCCTTGAGAATAGTTTTAGTTGACGGAAACTCAAAATAGCTTGTCATATATATGTAAGTGTGTGTGTATGTGTGTGTGTGTGTATGTGTGTGTGTGTGTGTGTGTGTGTGTGTGTGTGTCCATCACGTAGTATTTAAAAAAAAAATACCGGCAGAAATTAAACATATTTTAAAAACAAGTAAGTACGACAGGGTGGAGCATGAAGTTTTTCCACATTGGAAATGGGTTTAAAAAGAGAACACAACCATCCAAGAACAAATTTATTATGTTTCTGAAAAGTACTTATAAATGAGTTTATTTTACTGTGTTTTAAAAAGTATATTAGGTAATGGTGGCCGTTGTTGGCAATACATTGGCTCGTTCGTTCCCGGAAGTTCTCCATGTCACCTCAGGTGGTATTGCGTTGATTTCCTCATGAATCGTTTCTCTAAAATCCTAAAGAAAAACACATGCACACAAACAAACAAACACACACACACACACACACACACACGCACGCACACATATATATATACATATATACGAAGCGCGTCTTTCAGTTTCCGTCTACCAAATCCACTCACAAGGCTTTGGTCGGCCCGAGGCTACAGTAGAAGACACTTGCCCAAGGTGCCACGCAGTGGGACTGAACCCGGAACTATGTGATTGTTAAGCAAGCTACTTACCACACAGCCACTCCCAAATACAAAAAAATGGTAGATTTTACCCTTCCAAATGAGACTTGTCACTTGTCTCTACTTTTTGTTTACGTCCCCACGGTACCGCTTCCAAATGTGGGAGATCTTTATGCCCTACCATGTATTCGTTCAGCCCTAGCATGATCGCAGATTAATGATTGAAACAAGTAAAAAATAAAAGATAAAATACATGTTTAAATCTAACGTTTTTGCTGTAGGGCGTCAAGAAGTGCCGCTGTGGCACATAGTGTTTCAGTATTATTGCCGTTTATTTCTGGGTTCAACTAAGGAAAACTGAATTCGTTTACTTCATCAGTTTCAATTTATCATTAGAATAACTCTCCGGAATTCCTTCCATTCTTTTCTATAGAATATAAATGACTTTGGTGTAATTCACACATCATTTCCTTTCCTTATACTTACTCATTGCTACAGACTTGTCAATGTATGCGTCTATGTGGTTATTTGTTTCTGTGCATGTGCCTATGTACGTTTGCGTTTGTTCGTTTCAGTATATCAGTTTCTGAAGCCATGTGTCATGTGATCTAAGCTTCATGCCAATGAGTAAATAGAATCTATATTCTGCGACTCGACACCATCATTCCAGTCAGCTATAAAATACATCTTATGAGGGAGCAACATAATACAACTCGCAAAAGCAGAATAGTATTATTATTATTATTATTATTATTATTATTATTATTATTATTGTTACTATTATTATTATTATTGTTGTTGTTGTTGTTGTTGTTGTTGCTGTTGTTGTTTTTGTTGTTGTTGTTGTCGTTGTTGATGATGAAGATTGTGTTATTGTTGTTGTTGTTGTTATTATTATTATTATTATTATTATTATTATTATTATTATTATTATTATTATTATTATTATTATTATTATTACTATTATCATTGTTGTTGTTGTTGTTACTGTTTTTATTGTTATCAGTATTATTATTATTGCTATTGTTGTTATTGTAATTGTTGCTCTTATTGTTGTTTTTATCAAGACAGTGAATTGGTAGAACCATTAGCGAATCGAAGAAAACTCTTATCGGCATTTCACTCTTCTTTACATTCTGCGTTCGAATTTCGCCGAGGTCGACTTTGCCTTTCATCCTCTCAGTGTCGATAAAATAAGTACCAGTAAATTACCAGGGTTGATATAATCGACTATTTCTCCCCTCACAAGCTTCAAGCCTTGCGCCTATAATAGAAAGGATTATTATTATCATTATTACTATTATTATTATTATTATTATTATTATTATTATTATTATTATTATTATTATTATTATTACCCAGTAGTCTTATTTTTATCACGTGCTTTCACTACACTATCGAGTGCAGCTCTGTGTGCTTTGGTTGTGCGCAGTGGTTTAATGTGGTGCAGTTAATTTCATTGTGTTGAATGTGCTCTACGTAGGTGTGTGCTGCGCCTAGTAGTGCTATTTTCTATGTCACAAGTGTATTTAATCGTAAATTGTAGTGTTTTGGTTATGTTATTATTTGATGTTTCTTTAATCGTACCAAATGCAACTATCATTATAGGGATTGCTTCTGTTTTTAGGCTCCACATTCGGGTTAACTCTATTTCCAGATCATTGTATTTGAACGTTTCTCTGTTTCTCTTAGAGATACATCGTCATCTGTTGGTATTGATACATTGATTAGAAAGCATCTTTTTTTTTTTTCATGATCTCTGACAATTATATCAGGTTTCTCTATCTGTGTATATTGGCATATCTCCTGTTAATTTGTCATTTTCTGAAACCTTTTCTGGGGTGTCCCCATACCATCTTTTTTCTGTTTGCTATTCTATAATGTTGGCCTAGCTTCCAATGTATACAATTCCTAACTCTGTCATGTCTGTGGATATATTCCTCCTTAGCCAAGATTGGGCAGCCAGAGACAAAATGATTTATTTTTCTTCGCCATCACCACATACTCTGCAGTTACCTGTATTTTTCTTCATTCTCTGTTTCTGGTGGTAATGCTTTGATCTTTTGTTACAATTAAAAATCCTTCAGTCTCTGCTTTGTGTCCTCAGCATTTAAACCATTGTTAGGATTTTATTTTGTTTATTAACCTTCTGTTTAGCTTATCGCAGTATCTGCCATGTACTGGATTTTCTTCCCAATGTTTTATTCTGATACTTTGTTGCACTACTTTCAGTTTGGGTTTCAGTTGATTTACAGCTTTTGTTGTTTCCTCTTTCTCCGTACAATGTCAGATTCTATGACATCTTTCTTGTATTTTTGAGCTTCCTTAAAGACAGAAAACAGTTTTTTTGTTTTGTTCGTGTTTTGCGGCAATTTGAACCAGTTTTCCTTGCTTCTCAATGAGATATTTCTGTACGAAATCCTACCATGGTTATTTTGTAATAGTTTTCTAGTTGCATAAGGCCTCTACTACCCTCAATTCGTTGTATATATAAACATTCTATGTCAGATTTTGGTGGTGCATCCTAAATTCTGTCATTATTTTACGTGTATTCCTGACTAGTTTGGTAAGTTCATATAGAGTCCAATTAAGGATATTGTGACTGTAATTTACAACTGGATTAGCTAGGGTGTTGATACCTATTATCTTGTGTTTTGCATTGAGCTCTGTTTTAAGGATTAATCTAACTCGTCTAAAGAATTCCTTTCTTCTCTTTCATTTGTGTGTGCTGAACTGTATCTGGTTCTCTGATTCCTAAGTATTTGTATACCTGGCTTTGGTCTAGTTCTCTTGCTTCATTTGCTTTAGCTACCGTGATAATGTTACCCTTAACTACTTTTTGTCTTTTCACTGTTGCTTTCGCACGTTTTTCTAAGCCGAATTTCATGTTTATTTCTTTGGTAAATCCATGCACTATCGGTAGTAATATTTCTAGCTGTTTATCATTTGTAGCA
>NC_142934.1:86604940-86619940 GCF_046866305.1 Octopus bimaculoides | reverse complement strand
ATATATATATATATATATATATATATATATATATATATATATATATATATATATATATAAAATCCCTGATTACCTTCCCCTATCTGGAACTCCATATTTTACACCATTGCGAAGACATGATACGATATAGGTAAAGAAATTTGAGAAATTTGAAAAGAAAATACGAAACCGATTATTTCTCCCAAATCAATGTTACTATACTAAAAATTTTACAACATTTTTCTAACATAACGATTTAAATATATACTTTAACCATATAACACGAGCCTTCTGTAGTTTTTTCACTCATTTTATCTTTTATACATCTAACCATGTGCTTTCACATACCAATTTTCTCACCTATGTATATATATATATATATATATATATATATATATATATATATATATATATATATATATATATATATATATATATATATATATATATATATATATATATATATATATATATATATATATATATATATGTATATATTAATAAAAATAATAAATTACAAAATAAGAATGAATGAAACCTCGATATTATGTAAATAGAGAAATTTGTCTATAATAATTACTTGTTCGTAATTGTTTTTTCAAATTTAATTCTGTATATTGTAAATAATTAGGTTCATTTAGCCTAAAGAATTAGTGTAGACGACCAATTAAAGCAACCTTTTGGGGTAACAGATAGATTGCTTTGCGATATTTGTTATGGATTTCTGCACTATGATTTCAAAACCAGACGTGACCAACTTTGCTTTCCATTCTCAAGGGGTTGATATATCAAGCACGACTTCTGTACTGTAGGGTAACATTCTTCTCTGTCTTTTAATTTCTCTTTTTATAAGAATTCAGCGATAGACAGACCTAGACAGAGATAAACGAAATTCTTTTAAAAATGCTGAATTATTTAAGTCCTTGTGGAACTTGATGGCATCATAGGACATATATCACGATAGCGTATCTATGACTCGATCAAAAGGTCTACCGACCCTCCGTCGGTCACGACGACGAGTGTTCCAGTTGACTCGGTCAACGGAACAGCCTGCTTGTAAAATTAAGTTGAACGTATATGAGAACTCCACAGACTCGCGTACCCTTGACGTAGTTCTCAGGGGAAACTGAGCGTGACACAGAATGTAATAAGTCTGGCCCTTTGAAATACAGACGCTGCTTATGTTTTCCAGCTCAATGAGCTGGAGCAATGGGAAATAAAGAGTCTTGCTCAAGGACATAACGCGCCGCCCGTTATCGAACTCATGACCTCAAGATCGAGAGCTAAGTTCCCTAACCACTAAGCCACACACCTTCACTTGCAAAATATTTAGGACCTCAGGCAAAGCAAGATATTATGTGAGTATTTTTGTTCTGATTCTCTGATTTCAACGTCTTAACTTAACACATTCTTTTGAGCATTTAGGCGGTTGATTTTCATGCGCTTTGCCACAATTTTCACAGCCGCCCCAAACCATTCGGATAGTAACTGCTGCATCAGTGTATAGTTTTAGTAAATTCTCCAGCTGTGTGTTGTCTATTGCTTATAATTTTCAATCATCCATATCGAGAAAACAGTTTGTTTACAGTATTTATAAACATAGACAGACAATACAACAAAACTGTTTTCAATGTTTGGAGTAGGTAGAATGGAAGACGAGATAACGTCTCTCCTTTTTTTACGAAATGAGATGACTATTATAACGATGATATGACGACAAGATAATATGGCTATTATATTTATTACTGTGATAATTATTGGTGCTTTCTGTTTTGATCTACTATGATTACACTGGTCTAGTATATTATATTGCGTGGAATGCTGGTGGGAGAATCTGAAGTAATCGACCTACGGTATACCACAGGGTCTTTTTTTCTTTCCTTTATCATCTATCTTAAATAACTCAACACTTTAGAAATGAGTATTCTTTACGTGTATCACTTTCTTACATCATTTATAATTCTCTGGTATTATTTTCTAGAAGAACAGTAACACACACACACACACACATATATATATATATATATATGTTTGTTAGAACTATATACATACGCACTGACACAAACACACACACATAAATGCATACACACATGTATACATATGCATGCATACATACATACACACACACATATTGAAGGGTTCCATGTCTTTTTGTGTTGTATATATTCATTCGCTATTCTACATTGTCAGATAAGTTTGTTCGTTTCTTCGCATCCGCCTTATTTTAATTCTTTCCTATGTCATGAATTACCACGGAAAATATCTTTATCGTAGTCCTTTATATTTTAAATACACACACGCACAAACACACACACACACGCGCGCGCGCATATATATATATATACATACAAAAATAAGAGGAATGACCAGCAAAAGTGGACTCCTATATGCTAGAAATATACACAAACATATATATATATATATATATATATGTATATATATGTATATATGCATACATGTATGCATGTATGTATGTATGCATGTATATATGTATTCTTTTATTCGTTCCTGTCAGTTGACTGCGGCCATGCTGGAAGACCGCCTTTAGTCGAGCAAATCGATCCCAGTACTTATTCTATCGACTTCCTTTGCTGAACAGCTAGCTTACGGAAACAGGAACCCCCGTCATCGTAGGCGAAGGAGTGCCAACAATATATATATATAATCCAAAATACGAAATGGGACAAGAACGCAAAACATCCACACAGTTAGGTGATACAAGAAAGGGACAACAAAATATCCAGACAGACGATACAAAGAAAACAAGGACAGGTCATTCGATTTTTCTTTCATCGGTCGAGATCCCGATTATCTTTGCAATTTCGACTGGTTATACTCGATAATGCTCCCATCTAGCCAGCCCCATGGGAAAACTAAGGCATTAGATTCCTTGGAAGAAAGAAGCCAATGTATGCAAAAACAAGGACGAAAAAAAAGAACCAACATTGTTACACAAATACAATAAAAATTATTGCAGGACATAACAACAGGTGTCTTACGACTAAGGACCAATTAAATTAAGCTGACGTGTGTGGAAATAAAGCCTTACGGCAGGGATACAAGATTTCACAGGCACAGGGAGCGTTGGCGATTTTCTTTCTCTGTCTTCCCTTCTTTGGACTTATCCTATATTTCTGATGAAGAGCTCCGCTCGCAACGTGAAGTCCTCTTTCTTTTCTTTCATTTCCTGAGCGGCCAATAATACTGCACTTACTCTACGTGCTCGCGTTGTTGTTTTTTCGTGTTTTTTCTTGCTTGCTCATGTTTGAATTAACAATATATATATATATGTGTGTGTGTATATATATATATATATATATATATATATATATATATATATATATATATATATATATATATATGGGAGAATTTACGAAACAAACAACAACACACGAGGACAGGTGGTGTAAACAACAAAAGGATGTATTAGTTAACGCTCGGGAATAGAGAAAGTCTTTAACGTTTCGAGCTACGCTCATCAACAGAAAGAATAAGGAGAAAACAAGGAGAAAAATACGGAGAAAAAAAATTGAATGTTGTGGTCAGCGATCCATCATGGCGACTATATATATATATAAACTTCTAAACGTTTCAACTGCATGTACTTACATCGCTAATAATAGTTTCCCGTACATGCGTATGTTCATCAAGCGCCAATCGTGATTGACGCAATGATGAACGTACGCATGTACGGGAAACTATCAGTAGCACGATGAGTACATGTAGTTGAAACGTTTAGTAATATTGAACTCTCATTGGATGGATTACTCTTCGTATTGACTTTTACGCAGGAATGTGATTAATATGTACATTGGTCTATCCAATATTGTTAGACTGCAAAATTTAGTGGCTTGCTAAGCAGTGTGTTCGTGAACGGCTAATGGGCGGATGTTGGTGGTGAAAGAGAAGTGAAAACTCCTGTAATTTGCATATACACCCATTAGCTATTTTTAAAATCTTCGATCACATTGTTTTTATGGACGTATACGTACACAAAGTGGAGGCGCAATGACCCAGTGGTTAGGGCAGCGGACTCGCGGTCGTAGGATCGCGGTTTCGATTCCCAGACCGGGCGTTGTGAGTGTTTATTGAGCGAATACACCTAAAGTTCCACGAGGCTCCGGCAGGGAATGGTGGCATACCGTGCTGCACGCTTTCACCGCAAATTTCCCTCACTCTTTCTTCCTATTTCTGCTGTACCTGTATTTGAAAGGGACCAACCTTGTCACACTCTGTGTCACTCTGAATCTCCCCGTGAACTACGTTAAGGGTACACGTGTCTGTGGAGTGCTCAACCACTTGCACGTTAATTTTACGAGCAGGCTGTTCCATTGATTGGATCAACTGGAACCCTTGTCGTTGTAACCGACGGAGTGACAACAACAACGTATAAAAAACGTTGAAATTTTCAGTGACGGCTCTAAATTATGTAGACATTCTGTAGAGATAACATAAAAGATACATATATATACGCACATACACTAATTTATATACACAATCACATTGCTAAGTATATAATTATATATTGGGTTGTCTGATAAATCGTTTTTATTTATTTCAATTCTAATTTTCCTCCAGCAATTTTAACAAATCAAACATTAATGCATTTTCTTTCCTTGTGCATGAGTTCTGGCCACTGTTCTACTAGTTAGACAATGAGTTGATTGTAGGAATCCTCGGGTCTTGACTCGAAGACTTCGAGTCACTTTTCAGCTCCACATCGTTATTATTACTATGCTGTTAAAGGTGGTGGACAGGCAGAAGCGTTAGCACGCCGGACGAAATGCTTAGCGGTATTTCGCCCGTTGATACATTCTGAGATCAAATTCCGCCGAGGTCGACTTTACCTTTCATCCTTTCGGGATCGATGAAATAAGTACCAGTTGAGGACTGGGGTTGATATAATCAATTGTTCTCTTCCTGAAAATTTCAGGCCTTGTACGTACAACAGAAAGTATTAATTATATATACATATATATACATGTAGGTGCCACGTAGTAAGACCGAACCCAGTATCATGTGGTTTCGGAGGCAAACTTCTTACCACACAGCCATACACAGCCTCTATAAAGTTTTCTTTACTGATTTTAAAATTTCAATTTTATCTCTTTTCAGACCTGTGACGATCGAGTGCCAAGTCGAAAGGAAGAAAACTGAATTTCTCTGACAAACCAACAAATATGTATATGCTATACTCTCTCTTTTCCTCTTTTACTTGTTTCAGTCATTTGACTGTGGCCAAGCTGGAGCACTGCCTTTGGTCGAGCAAATCGAGCCCAGGGCTTATTCTTTGGAAGCCTAGTACTTATTCTATCAGTCTCTTTTTGCCGAACCGCTAAGTTACGGGGACATAAACACACCAGCATTGGTTGTCAAGCGATGCTGGGGGGAAACAAACACAGACACACAAACATACACACACACACACACACACACACACACACACATATATATATATATATATATATATATATATATATACATATATACGACGAGCTTCTTTCAGTTTCCGTCTACCAAATCCACTCACAAGGCTTTGGTCGGCCCGAGGCTATAGTAGAAGACACTTGCCAAAGGTGCTACGCAGTGGGACTGAACCCGGAACCATGTGGTTGGTGAGCAAGCTACTTACCACACAGCCACTCCTACGCCTATATATAATTATTTTTTTTCTTTTGAAAGCAGGACCAATCTGCGAACGTATTCCGATACCTGTGCAATTCTCTCTCCTTTCCACTCTTCCTTAGCACGTGTATCTACAGAGAGTTAATCAGATAAGCAATAGATATGAAACTAAGTAATTAAGTAAATAAATAAATTCATCCAACATGGCGTCACCTTGAGGCATGCTTTTCAAAGGAATTCACTTAAAATGGAATCTACATAAGTGTTGTTAATACCTTACCTATCAAATTTAAGAAGGCAATTGGTTCAGTATCACCATCATCATATATTTCAATTATTCATTTTTTATCTTTTACTTGTTTCAGTAATTAGATAGCGACCATACTGGAGCACCGCCTTGAGGAATTTTTAATTGTATGAATCGACTCGAGTACTTCTTTTCTTTCTATATTTTTTGTTTATGCCTGACACTTATTCTATCATTTACAAGGACGTAAACACATCAACACCGGTTGTCAATTGCTGGTGGGGGACAAACACTCACACACATACGCATACACACACTCACCCCAAAACATACACATATATGTCCACCAAATCCATCTATTCACAAGGATTCAGTTGATTTCGAACCTAGTCCCACAGTATGGTATGCTGGAAAAGTGACCTCTACTATAGTTTCAGGCCGTCCAAAGCCTAGTGAGTGGATTTGATAGACAGAAACTAAAAGAAGCCCGTCGTACACACACACACACACACACACACACACACACACACACACACACACACACACACACACATACATATATATATATATATATATATATATATATATATATATATATATATATACATACATACATACATACATACATACACACACACACACACACACACACATATATATATATAGTAATCCCTCGCCATATCGCGGTTTACCTATCGCGGCTTATTATCTATGTCTCCCATAACTTAGCAGTTCGGCAAGAGGAACCGATAGAATAAGTAGTAGGCTTACAAAGAATTAGTCATGGGATCGATTTGCTCGACTAAAGGTGGTGCCCCAGCATGGCCGCAGTCAAATGACTGAAACGAATAAAAGAATAAAAGAATAAAAGAATAAAGGAATATCTTCGAAGAACTGAGGCGATGTTGTTAGTGTTTTTTGTATTTGCTTTAATATTTATTCCATTTTGAACGCCAAGAGTGAAAAATTTAGCATCTGCAATGATTAAGGAAGGAACTCTACAAAAGAAATCTCGCTTCTATTAGACACAATTTCAACAACCACATAAATATAGAAAAAGAATACGCAGTGGTAATCACAAGTAACGAACGTGAGAAGTTGTTGGCAACGAGACAGGAGAACATAAAAACCAAAACGGCATCTGTCGAACAGAAGCCAGGAACTAGGGAAAATGGAAAAAAAGAATACCATAATTGCATTAAATTACTTAATTTTATGTTTGCATGTATGTATGTATGTATGTATGTATGTATGTATGTATGTATGTATGTATGTATGTTATTATCCAGTTTATTTAAGATGTCTTGCTAATAGAGAAAGAGCCGGTTTCTAACCTAGATCCAAGGCTCCATTATTGAAATTTTAGATTCAGCAGGGTATTTGTGCATGTGTGTTTGTGTGTGTGTGTGTGTGTGTGTGTGTGTGTGTGTGTGTGTATGTGTGTGTGTGTGTGTGTGTATGTGTGTGTGTGTGTGTATGCAGTATTTGACGACAAAACTCCATCATTGTTAAGTACATAATCAAAAGAACGTCACATTTTGGACTTGCGAAATACCTTGCTGACCTCTACCGTTCTGCTTACAGGTTGTAATTGTAATATGCGATTTCTTTTTCTGAAAGATCAAACTTTTACAGATTGTTCGTTAGGCATTTACTCACAAAAACCAAGTGCCCTAATTACTGATAAACATGTAAATTTATAATCTGGGCATACAAGCTGAAGGGTTCAAATCGGTTACCGATAGTTATGTTATTTCTCTGTTATGTTTAATGAGATATTCCCATCAGCATGGCTGCTGATTTATACCACGGTACATAATTGTCTGTCCAAAACGACAATATCTGCTTTGTTACTCAACATGCAGGAATTGAACACCTATTTTGTATATCTTCATCTACCTCTGAAGAGATTCGACTTTCAAGTAATTTTAAATTTAAATAGTTAATTTTCGGAGGGTCTGAATTGAAACAGCTGAAAGGGATGTTTCTGAATTTTTTAATTAATATATAAACCACGGTTAGTATAGTTAACTTGCAGTTGAGTATTAAATACAATGTTCAATATATTTTTGTATAGGTAATTAACCAGTACTTTCATAGGATTTTGCTATCCCTGAATGAGGTTTATAACCTTTAATTGTGCTTGTTTTATATCATCATCATCATCATCATCGTTTAACGTCCGCTTTCCATGCTAGCATGGGTTGGACGATTTGACTGAGGACTGGTGAAACCGGATGGCAACACCAGGCTCCAGTCTATATATATATATATATATATATATATATATATATATATATATATATATATACATATATATATATATATATATATATATATATATATATATATATATATATATATATATATATATATATATATATATATATAGGCGTAGGAGTGGCTGTGTGGTAAGTAGCTTCTCTACCAACAACATGGCCCCGGGTTCAGTTCCACTGCGTGGCACCTTGGGCAAGTGTCTTATACTATAAACTCGGGCCAACCAAAGCTTTGTGAGTGGATTTGGTAGACAGAAACTGAAAGAAGCTCGTCGTATATATGTATATATATGTATATGTATGTATGTATGTATGTATGTATGTATGTGTATCTGTTTGTCCCCCAGCATCGCTTGACAACCGATGATGGTTTGTTTGCGTCCCCGTCATTTAGTGGTCCGGCAAAAGAGACCGATAGAATAAGTACTAGGCTTACAAAGAATCAGTCTTGGGGTCGATTTGCTCGACTATAAAGGCGGTGCTCCAGCATGGCCGCAGTCAAATGACTGAAACAAGTAAAAGTCATGTACGTACATACACCTGCACAAAAGACACATATATATATATGAATATACATTAAGAGAAATTTAGACATTAACACAACTGCATAAATATACGCACACGTATAAGTTTTGTATACAAACAAAATTACGAATAAAATTGTGTGTATGCTTTTCTTATTCATGGTCACTTGGTTGAAACAATGCAAGGACAGAGGTATGAACTATTGAGTTGCTTTTATTACATCCCTGATGACTGATTTCACCCTTGATGACACAGCTGATAGGTGCATTGGCATCGGCAGGATTTGAACCTAGAACTTAAATGGTGATAATGTAAATATAGTTTAACCCGTAAAATTCTCTCAAACAACTGAGATGTTTTAAATTACAATTGAAGTATTTGGCAATGCATTGATTTACAACTTCCATTAATCTTGTGGTACAAAACTGAATGATTACATGAAGCATTCTCAGATAGCCACACTTGTAAGCTATCGGAGAAGTGGACACTTTTTAAAGGTCCTCTCAGCGGTGAAACACAACATTGTCTGCTTGTTACGACACACTATTTGGTAAGATTATACAAGGACGCAAGACTATTCTTAAAGCCATTACAGGGCACCACGGAAATAATCGAATACAAATCGTTAAAATCAATCAAAATCACAAGTTATTAAATTCATAATGGACAGTACACATAATACACAACTGCGCAGAAGCAAACATTTAATTTCCGGTCTGTCACTAAATACATTAAAAATCAATAAGAGAATGCAGAAAAACAAGAATTTTAAAATTTTACCCAAAGGCATTTTGCAGAGAATAAGGCAAATCTCTTCCAGGGTATATTTTTACATGTATCAGGTTTAATTCTATCGTTGGTTTAAAGCCAGATGTTTTAAGGGAAGGTATCATTTAATGAAACAAATCTATTTTGTCAATGATATTTTGTTTCAGCCAAGGATATGATGAAATGTAAACATTAATTCCATTGATATAGAAATTCTAAAATTACGGTATTATATCTCAATAAGATATTTATCATGGATGAGCAACGAACAGCAAATTAAAAAAAAAAAACATTGCATACAAATGGGCGCAGGCGTTGATGTGTGGTAAGAAGCTAGTTTCCCAAACACGTAGTTGCACGTTCAGTCCCACTGCGTGACACAGTGGGCAATTGTCTTCCAATAGGGCCCCGTGCCTTGTGAGTGGATTTGATAGATGGAAACTGAAAGCAGCTCGCCGTACACACACACACACACCACACACACACACACACACACACACACACACACACACACACACACACACACACACACACATACACACACACACACACACACACATACATATATATATATATATATATATATATATATATATATATATATATATATATATATATATGAATATATATATACATACGTTGTGTTATCCCATAAATGATGCGGTTTCTTCAATTGCATGAACTAAAAGTCGGAGGTGGGCAGGATATAGTATCTGCATTAACTTGCTATAAAACCATTTTTTCTTTCTTACTTATTCTTAGTGCAAGTTTTAAAGTGTGCAGTTCGATTTTAGCAATTATGTTTTAAAAGCTATAATGTAAGTGACAAAGGAGCATATTCGGCATATTTTGCTTTATGAATTCTATAAAGGTAACAACGTAACGGAATGTGGGAGGAATATTGATGCAGTATATGGAGATGGCACAATAAACTTAAGCCAGTGTCAATGGTGGTTCCAGAAATTCCAAGCCGAAAACTACAGCCTAGAAGACGAGCCTCGTCCTGGAAAATCTGCAGAGCTCGATGAGGACGTCCTGCAAACCCTGGTGGAACAAAATTCCCTCGTAACTATTGAGGAATTAGCAGAGAAGCTTGGATTTGGTAATTCAACACCTACGTTCCATCGGAAAAGTGAACACATCGGGTCAATGGGATCCCCACAAAATTTCCGAGTCTAATCGTGTCTAGTCGAAATTACGTGATCTGTTGGTCTCGGCGCTGGACTTGGTGGGAATTTATCTCCCCGCTGGCGATATAAACAAACAGGCATGCATTCTGCATCCAAAGCCATTATGAGAGTTTCCCTCGTGGTAAATACTGCAGTAAAGTTAGCTTTAACAGAAGATCCACATTGAAGTGGGAATAAATATTACCTCTAATAAATTTCTAATTGTAATTTTCCTCCTTCAGGAAGATAAGATCCGGATGAATTTTCAGTAAAAAGAAATCTTTATTGATTCACAAACGGTAATCTTCTCAAAAAGTTCCTATTCATAATTGAATGTGTTGCTCTAGACTTTAGCTAAAACCGCTTCATAACCTCAAACTAGACACTGATTTTTCGTATGCTAATTCATTAATCGCCATTCTTCCTATTTTCAATATACATTTATGAATACAATTAAGTGTGAATGTTAAACGTGTGTTGACGAACGAAAGCTGACAATACTATTGGAACATTGCCCTTTAATCATATATATTGCATCTAAAGCAAGCAAAATTATTTATTACAATGATTGAAACTGATCCCGAAATTAATTAAATGATTAATTAAAATCTTACCGATTTAATAGAAAATTTTTGATTTGATATATTATTTATGTTATTTAATATGTTATAAGATTTGTTTAGTTTATTAATACATGTCTTAATATACGCTACCTTTTGTATCTTCGTAGAAGAGAGAGATGTATGCAAAGATCTGCGGATTAATTTGTTTTTCGGATTCTTTATTCTGGTTAGGTAATATCTCATTGTAATATCTTGACATAGCTTTTATTACACGAACATATTTCTTAGAGATAATTTGTGGTTTAGCAATTTTAAAAGGATATATAGGGCAAAAACAGAAGTTTGGTTCGAATCATACCTAAAAATAGTTGTTTAAGGGACATGGCAGCGAATTTTCGAAGAAACAATATGTCCTAGAATTAATTAGATTCGGTATAAGATAAAATACTCCTTCTTTTTCCACCTCTCCATCTATCCCTCTGTGTGTGTGTGTGTGTGTGTGTGTGTGTGTGTGTGTGTATGTGTGTGTACATGGAGAGAGGGAGTATACATAATTGTGGAAATACAGATACAAACCAGCATGAATATTTAGTTCCTACGCGCGTTTCAGCAATTTGGAAGCTGAGTGGACAAACATAATCTACGTGGGACTATAACTCATACAGTACTTGCCATATATCCAACTGTACACATAAGATCTCCCCACTCTGTTCAACTTACGATGAAAGTAACTTTCATCGTATGTTGAATTTAACGTTAGCGTCTTATGAAGCTAAATTTATAAGTTCTAAAATTGCAGAAAAATTCGTTACTGGGAAGTTTAGCTTAATGGTAAATTCCTTGACGCATAATCACAGGGATGTGAGTTTGAGTCTCGAGGCTGGCAGGTAACGTATTTTTCTGCAATGTATGGATAATTTTATCCTGACCACTCTATTTATTAGCATTATCACGCGTTTGATAATATAAAACAAATTATTTCTCTCTCTCTCTCTCTCTATATATATATATACAGATAAATATAGTTATATTCTTTTACCTGTTTCAGTCATTTGACTGCGGCCATGCTGGGGCACTGGCGTTAGTCGTGCAAATCGTCCCCAGCACTTATTCTTTGTAATACAGTTCTATATTTAAGAGATGAGGAATTTTGTACATTATTTACAATTGACGGATATTTGTCCTCATCTTGTTTGTTGTTAACACAACGTTTTGGCTGATATACCCTCCAGTCTTCTACTAGTACGCCATATACCCAAGTGTGTTTTATGCAAATTTACGAGGAAATATAAAAAACGTCACCGGTTTATCATACTGTGGGAGACAAACATATACACGTACCTACATACAGGTCTGTACGTAGTGTGTGTGTGAGTTCTACAGCTATTGATCGGCTCGGGGCTGTAGTAGAAGACATTGTCCAAGGCATCATGCAGTGGGCTTGAAACGGAAACCACATAGCTGCGAATCAAACCTCGTACCCACAGTCATACATCCGTTTGTGCAATTTCTCGTTCATATAATGTCTCGAAAAGGACCGACATTCGTAACATTTTGAACCAGAACGTTCTTGATTAAAGTATGGAGAATGAAATAATATGATATTCCTTTGAATAACAAATGCAATTTTCTATTTTGAATTTCCTTATTTTAGATTTTTCTCGCACGTCAGTAACACAGAGTCGTTTGTTTTCAATGCATTAAATTGCCATTTATCCTAAAATATCTAAACACTTCCAATTTATCTTTCACAATGAACCAATCCAAGAATTTTACCTGAGACTTGTATCTGATGCATTTGTAATAAGTGAAAATGTATCCCTAAACCAGTAACTCACTGTGCGAACAGCTGAACGAGATTTTATTAACAGCTCTGTTTTCCCTACGGATGTCAACGTTAAAAAGAAATTTTGCGGTGCGTTGAAGATAGATTTGAAAATTTCGTTCTTTACGTAATGTGTTTGTGGACGGTGAAGATGTGGTTCAGAAGAAAATCCCATGTGTCGAATAACAAAGTGTTACGATTGCTGTGCTGTGTTTAATCAAGAACATTTATACGGAAACTAGATGAAAATAGAATTGCAAAGCATTATCAAAATATATTGGATAAAGAGATTGGGTAAGAAATGATGGAAGCAGCAGAAACAATCTTATGGCAATAACAGATTTCCTGTTTCAAATCCCATTCGGTTACGTATGCTCTGTCGATTAACACCGTAACATTTGTTGCCGTGAACAGGTTAGTATCTTTCCACGGTGCTGCAAATGCAGTAAATAATTGTTATATATTCTAAGATTTATTAACTGTGAAAGAAATTCCGTGATTACAAGAGAGTCAATTGCTAGAAGAAAAAGTGTTAATGGATTCACTCGTCCGTGACATCAGATAAAGAAATCAAACAGCGATGAAAATAGCTTTAAAAGTAAAGCAAAACGCTTTGGAACAATTACTAAGGCCACATTGACTACGGCGGCATTTGAAATGCTGCCAAGCATTTTGTCCGACGAGTACACGAGTCTGCCATCTTGTCGTCTTAAACGAATCAGGAATAATGAAAAGCGATCTTTGGTTTCGCGAAAGACAAGTAATGTCAGAGAGGGAAGGACTCGATTAATATCTTTCCCTGATACATATTTTTTGACACAGAAATGAAAGCATAAACACTCTGAAGTGTGAACACAATGTACAGACCCCAAAATGCAAGATACTCTATTTACTGCTTTCAGGATTCTGCAAATCCCCAAAGCATGTGGGCATAAAGCTACAAATATTTATGAGACAACAAGCAGATTGGCTGGCAGAATCTTTACCCTGGTGAGCTGGCAGAAATGTTAGCACACCGGGCGAAATACTTAGCGGTATTTCATCTGTCTTCACGTTCTGAGTTTAAATTCCGCTGAGGAGTCGATAAATTAAGTACCAGTTGTGTACTGTGGTTGATGTAATCGACTGGCCCCCTCTCCAAAAATTTCGGGCCTTGTGCCTAGAGTAGAAAAAGATTCTTAAAGCGTTAGCAAGCCGGGCGAAATACATAGCGATATTTCGTCTGTCTTTATGTTCTGATTTCAAATTCCGTCGAGCTCGACTTTGCCTTTCATCTCTTTCGGGGTCGATCAATTAAGTTCTAGTTGCATATTGGGGTCGATCTAATCGACTGCCCACCCTTGTGCCTAGAGTAGAAAAGAATCGTTACGCGCCAGACCAACTTTTTATCTTTGTATTTTCTATTTGTTTTAATCATTAGACTGCGGCCATACTGGAGCACCGCCCTGAATGATTCATAGTCGAATGAATAAAAAGCAGTACTTATTCTTTTACTGAAAGGCTAGGTTATTGGAACGTAAACATACCAACAACGGGTGTCAGCGGTGGAAGGGAGAGAAGCACAGACACAAGGACTCACACACATAGATATGTACATACATGGGTCATCTTTTGGTTTCCATCTACTAAATCCACTCAGAAGGCTTTTGCCAGACCATGGCTTTAGAAGAAGATATTTGCCCAGGTGCTACGCAGTCTAACTGGACCCGGAACCATGGTCCATGTCGTTCAAATGCCGCCGTTTTGAGTTCAAGTGCGAGCTGAGCACTAGGCTCGATGTAATCGATTTACCCCCATCTCACCACCACCTCCACCACCGAAATTGCTGGTCTTGTACCAAAATTTGAAACCAATATTTATGAAATAGGCGCAGGAGTGGCTGTGTGGTAAGTAGTTCCGGCTTCAGTCCGACTGCGTGGCACCTTGGGCAAGTGTCTTCTACTGTAGCCTCGAGCTGACCAAAGCCTTGTGAGTGGATTTGGTAGGCGGAAACTGAAAGAAGCCCGTCGTATATATGCAT